>NW_015150887.1:324893-346202 GCF_000732505.1 Cyprinodon variegatus
AAACTGATTTAAGAGGGTGAACCACTGGCTTTCCATTTTCCAGAGCATTATTGTCATCACACTGTCAAAAGTACAGAGCAACTAAATTAACTCTGTACATTTAACCCATCTCCTTGGGGAGCAGTGGGCTGCCATTGTGCGGTGCCCGGGTGGTTAAGGGTCTTTTCTCAGGGTGCCAGAGTGGCAGTCTGTGGGAGTGGAGCTTGAACTCAGAACCTCTGGATACCAAGAGCAATGAACTAACCACTAGACCGCCACTCCCCCCCCACACACACACCAGTTTGCTCGTTTCTGTGTATTTGCTGACTTTACATTGACTCACATTATTAATTTTCCAAAAAGTAATTCACATTATAGATCTAAGCCAAACCCTAAACATGTCAAATAGAGATGCACCGATCTGATCCAATACAATGCCATAAAGAGCTTAAACAATTAATCAGATCAATCATGATTAATCGATTGTTGAAATAATCGTCAACTTATTCAGTCATCAATTAATCGTTAACTGGAATATAGAGACTCTAAAACATGCTTTTAGCTGACAGACAGACCCAGTTAAAGCATTAATTACAACAAAATTGTAATAAGAAAATGTAACATTTGCATTTAAGATAAAAAAAAAATTTGTCTGTCAATATGCTCTATCCAGAGCTCCACAGGGCGAAAGTTTGAGTTTCACCTGGTTTAATTTCATAGAAAATCTTTTTTAAGGAATCAATCTATCTGATTATTAATCGATTCATTGAGAAAAATAATCAACAAATGAATCAATTTGCAAAATAATCATTAGTTGCATCCCTAATATCATATCAACTCTGATATTGAAAAGTTGCTGGATCAGATAGATGAATTACACTGATCCAGCATTCTTGTCAATCATTGCTTTTTGATATTATTATCAAACAATGCCACGTTTGCGACGTCAATTATGCCATTATACAGGGCAGGCACAGCAGCTATAAAACATTTACAGTGGTGTTTATTTGATATCTTTTTTAAGCAGCATTTATGTCGAGCCTAATGCTTTTACTCTCATGGCAACGTATGCTTTAACAGTAGTAGATCTGGATTGGCTAATGCGCTCAGCCCAGATATCAGTATCAGATTGGAATTCAATGGATTGGTGCATCTCTGGTCAAAAATAGGTAACATAAACAAGTGCATACAAAAATTTGCTAAATCAACTGGCTATAACTTCTAAAATGCTCAGTAAGTCAGGTTACATGATATATTGGTTCTAATCAATAGTGCATCAGTGAAAATACCATCTCCACTTCCTCCACTCGAAGCTGTTTACGACATTTGACAGAAACTCGCTGCTCCTTGCCATCCTGTAGGGTGTCGTTTCTCACTGTGGTGCTGAGGCAGATAACAACATCCACCCTAAACGACAAACAATTTGATCTGTTTAGTAAAAAAAACTTTTCAGGAAAATCGTAGCGCTGCTTGGTAACTGCATCTTCAGATAAATCTAAGAAAAATACACACCATTAAAAAGGAGTCAGTATGGCTTTAACCATGACTAAAATCATTTAATACTTTCCTGACTCTAAAAACATGTAAAAGGATTCTGTCATGTCAATCACCTACAAAATTCCCCATCATTCATTTGCACTGGAACTTTCCAGACTTCTACAACGTTCATATTCATATGAAGTGATGCAATAACCCTAGAAATAATAATATGACTAAATTACATTGTATACTCATCCATAATAACAGTCTTATCTGTTTAATATCAGATATAGCTCCACAATTTAAAAATGAAATAGAAAAGTTTAGTTTTTTATGTTTAGAGGTTTTAAATTGATCTATACATTTTTATTGTTATTAGGTTATTATTGGATTTAAAACTTACAAACACTGAAGATTTACAATACAGGCAAATCGGGGTACATTCACACCAAACACGGTGCTGTTGGTTATTTACGCCGGCTGCGCCTGGAGTTCACGACTGTGCATTTCAGATGCACATCGCCCTTACAGCAGTCATCATACAATAGGCGGAGCTTGAGTTTCTATATCCACTCTATGGGTCTGCCCGATTCTCAAGAGATGGGACCCATTTGGAGATGAAAAACAACGTTTCCATACTGCATCTGAATGACAGTTGGATTCAGCTGTAGTTCTTTGTATCTAGCTGGGCAGAGAGCACCAGTGCCGGGGAGAGGCAGCGGCTGGCCAGGCTCTATGCTGGAGGAAAACAACCACTCCCTCTAGGGCTCATTTAAAACAACTTTATTAAAAGCCACCTTCAAACCTCTCAAGAGCATTCCTTATTTCATTCTTCGTTAACATATTTTTTTCTGTATTGTACTCTGACTAAAAAGCTTTGTCTTGGCTGCACTCTTTCAACCTAGGTCACAAACAGTCCCTGATTAGTTGCTGCGACATGATTTCACAGAGATGTTCAGATTTTCCAACTTCTGCTGCCATCGCTCTGCTTTCTCTGTGAGAAATTCCCTGCTGGCTGCTTCACTTCAATGCCCAAGTGGTTTGCTCGAGGATACTATGTAAATACACGTCTCATGCCGGGGAAACCGTGTTTGAGGTGCATGTAGACTTGATGTTTATGTTTACGGTTTCTATTTTGTTAGACCTTTTACTCCCGTTTTTGTTGTTAGGGATGTCCTAAGCTGATATTAATCTTAGAAATTAGTCAGATACCAGCAAAAAAGTTAATATCCAAACATATCGGGCTTCATCTAAAATCTAAAAAAAATCTGAAGAAATTTTTCCTCAAACCATTTTTTTGTTAACTTTGTTAAAGTTACATCACTGAAGCAATTTTTCTATTAATTCTGAAAAACAATAAATATTGGGATTATTAGTAAATATAACCAATTTTATGATTATTATAATAAATATGATATCTAGCTTGGGCAATTTGAATACAATGTGAAGAATTTCATGGACCATAGGAGAAAGAGCTGGAGATTAGATGTTCAGCTGAGGAATGGGAAATTATTGTTGAAAACACAACTCACCAACCTCTCTAACATGGAGGGACTTTGAGAAAAAAATGGATTTGATGCTTAAAAGCTCCAAAGTAAATAAAAAAATTAAAATTTTCAGCATAGGAAAAGACCTTTCCCAGTATCAATGTCTAACCTTTCTCCTTAGCTTTTTTCTACCATAACCATGTGCTGCTGACATGAAAAGAAGAGGAATAAGTTTGACTCACTTCTTCTTAATGTTGGGGCAAAGCTTGAGGACATCCTCTTTGCAGGCAGTCTTAAACTTGTATGAGAAACGGAAATCTTTGATCTGAATCTGGAGAAAATTACAGAAAGAAAGGTCTGTTAGCTGGAGATTCAGCAGATAGATCAGCTTCAACTTCAGTTCTACAGCCAAGCGGACACATCAAATTCACAGAGAACCCACAAATCAGAGATTTTGGTAGAAAAAAAGGTCTACATGTAACTTAAGAAAGAATTAAACTAAATAAGACTGATGAAAATGATGAGTTGATATTATACAGGTGATAAGTTCAATCAGGTGGAATTAAGAACCTATGCAAGGATTTCATAAATTCCTATGATTTAAATGAAAGAATAAGGCAAAATAAAGTGAGAACCACATAAACAGCAGCTTTATGACGCAGGTTTACCAAAACTCTTACCAGCTGAAAGTGTGTGACTCCCACTGCACACTTATCATTCATCTCTTTCTGATGTTTGTTCTGAACCAAACACTCCATTAGGTCACCAGAGTCGATCTGATTGTCAGCCACCTCCTGACAAATGGAAATAGGACAAAATGAAAGGATTTCTCATTTTAAATAACATTCAGCACTAATCTTTATTCATGAGATAAACAATTTTCTAAGTAGTTTTATTCTATTAGCATTACTGAAACCCATGTTAAAGACTAAGGAAGTTTGTGTAATTAAATCACAGAAAATGATTCTAGTCTAAAAAAGAAAAAATTACTAAATAAATCCTGAAATGAGTTCTTAAATTATTTCAAAAATTCTAAAATAATATATTTTTAACATGGAAATCCTGAAACCTTCTGAAAGGACAAAGATCTATTTATAAATGTATACTCACATGGCAGTACGCTTGAATTACAGGTTCACAGGCTCGTATTAATAGGGCTTCAATCTGAATATCCTGAGGATGGAAAGTAGGGTGAAACGGTTTAACCAGATATTATCTTACTGATCAACATGGTCACTGCAGCAGGTCTTGCAAACTAAATTGCTGAAATTTCCAGCTTGATGGCTCTAATAAGTTTAAACTTGATTAAAGCATCAGTTTGCTGTTGTTAAGGAAGACACGCGTACCTCTGATTCTAGCTCCGTCAGGTTTGCCACCACTTCCCTGCAATCAGACACCAAGTCCTCCAAATGATCCTGCAGACACTCCAATTCCTGGCCGGCCAACTCCGTCTTCTCACTACACCACTTCCCCAGGTCGGACATGCAGCGCCTCTGCAGCTCGGGATCTAGCTTTACATCTAGCGCCCTCTGGTGGAGAATCCGCTGCACCTCCACCTTACAGTCTCTGGAGAGCTGGGGATGAAATCAGTATAAGAAAGAGCAGCAGCATTGAGATAACAACCTTTATTTTTTTTTAAAGCCAAACAATGACATTCCAGTGCAGGTTTTTGGAAATGTCCAGCACAGAAACCCACCGAGGACAGCTTACTTAAAAAAAAAAAAGTAACATATTTATTGTATGATTTTTACTCTTAAATGCATAAGTCATGTAAAAACAGACCCCTCCATGATTTCTAAGTTAGAGAACTTGGAAAGTAACTATCAAATTTGTTCTGATGCTGCAGTATCGGGGCGATCAAAGACTTATTTTCCTCACTGTATGCATATAGAACTATTATCATATACAAATATCACAAAACTGCTGATATAAAATAATGTCAAGTAAAAATAAAACATAAAGGTCAAATGCAAATAAACAATCAGAAGTTGCTACATCAAAACTGCCTGACAGTCTGGCGGTTTGGTTTGTTTGCTTGCCAAAAACTGTCATGCAGTGTCGAAGAGTGAGTGAGGAAAAAAAAAAATTGGATTTCTTTGGACACAGGGAAGGAGAAAAAGAGGAGCTTTATTTTTTATTCCCACAGATTATATGCATCATGTTCGGACATAGCAAAACTTTTCTTTTTTTTAAAGATCCATCCTGCAGCTTTAAGGAGACTTTCTCTGTGTGTCTCTACATTCTGGTTAAGCAGGAACGATATTACATCTTTGTAATATTTATGCCCCAGTAGCATGAGTTGTTGGTAGAACCCAATACTGGTGCTTTATCTGATTAATTAAATCATTTTTCAGGTTATCCTGCTCATGGAGCAGAGTGTCGGCATTTGTCCATTGATCTACTCAGTCTCTGTTTTTTTTTTTTCAGCACTGTGCCTCGATAACTCATACCCTGCCAAGTGCTTGTTTTTAAATGTCACGTTGTATTGATGCTTTTTGACATGCTTGACCTTCCAGGAATTTTTCCCTTGCTAGATGCAAACTTCATATTACTCTCAAAGTATAAAATGACAGTGCTTAGGATTTGCTGCCAGGATTCCACAGTGCAAAGGAAAAGAAAGATGCAATGCGGGTGGGCCTCTGCAAAGTTTGTGGATCGACTGATCTGCAAATTTTGATAACTTTCTTTTTTATAATATAAGGCCAATTATGATCGATAGGCACCTATATTAGAAACTGACTCAACAGTTATTAAAACATGGTTTGCATTTCCGAGCTCCCCATTTTGATACATACCGGGTTACAGCTCTAAGGGCTGGTTATCCTCCCGCAGCAGTGTGTCGCTGTGAGCTTGTCGCAGATATTTTTGATTTATGCCCTATATTGAAGAGTGGTCTGTGCTATGTTATTCAACGCAACAACGCAAGAGGGAATATCACAAACTAGCTGCGGGTTTAGATACGGCCGAGGCAGTGAGGAAGTGGGGGCAAGTTTGAGCGACAACGGGACATGAGGGCGACAAAAGAGCGGGGATCCAGGTGGAAAAAGGGTCCCAGCGTTCTCGCGCACCTCACTCTTCTAACTGGTCCATCTTCACAAGTCGTTTTCCACAATGGCGGACATATAAACAAAATAAGCCAGTAAGGTACCAAACAGGAAATACATGTAGATAGTGTAGAGCAGATGTAGATTTGACCAATCAGAAGCCTCCTTGTCTGCAGTCACCTACAATTTTGTAGAGGTGCAGCAGAGTGTCTGAGGAACGGACGGAGGCACATTTGCATTCACTGCGACACACGCAGACGACCTGGTTTCTGAGTATAAATCAGCCTTTAGATGCAGAAGCTGCTAAAGATATATTCTCACTTTGCTAAAATGTAATCTGTTAAGTGTGGATGAAAGATTCCTACAAAGGCATATTCAAATGGAGAGTCTATGATGGCATGGTATACGCACCCTCCGTCCCTGCTCCACCGAGCGATAAGCATGGCGATACAGGCAGGAGAAGATGGCACCAGCTGGCATCGTCTCAGTGGTCTCATTCCAGCCGTGAGTGTGGCAGAGTCGAGCTGCATCGCCTTGACATTTCTTATACAAAATTGGATCAAGCCTAAAAAAACACAGCATTGCATCATGAATACAATTGTATTCTGATTGAGCACATCACTGTGAAATTCTATTTTTTTGTGCCTTTTAAACTTTATTTCTTCCTCTAAATGCACTTTACCAACAGCACATTAAAAACAAGCTTTATCCACAATTAGTTTTAGTCTAATTAGTTATTTATCAAGTACTTTTACTCTAAAAAGTTATCAAACCTAGACTTATTCAATCTAGGTAAAGTCCTTAACATACAAAGAGAAAATTACAACTAGATTATTTTGAGAATTATTGTTTTTAGCTGTGAATGTTAACATTTTGTTTTTTTTCTGTCACACTAGTTTAATTTGAAACTTTTTGTTTTTTACTGAATCACTTTCAGCTGCTTACTTCCAATCTCTGGCAATGAAGTACTGCAGCTCCAGCAGCTTGTGCTCACAGTCCTGCACCATCTTCTCGGTGTACAGATGCTCCATCAGACAAGATAATATCCTGCAGCATCAGAACAAATTTCATAGTTACTGCTGATCCACCTTTTCAAGAGGTAAAATGTTCTTTGTCTATACTTTATTTTAGTTAACAGTTAAGAGAACCTTTGGTTTCAATACCGAAATAAAAAGAGATTTATTGGTTGTACAGATTCTAAGCAAAGAACATCAGAAAAGTGGATACTTTTTAACATTGTAAAATCAATGCTAAGGTACAATGTAAAAGGACTTGCATGGGGTCTCCACTGCGGATATGTTTGCAGGCTGTCTGGATGACGGATTCACAGGCCTCATTAAGCGCCCTGTCGATACGATAATCAGCTCCTGGGTCTGCTTCCTGGATCAGTGCCTGAAGCTAAACACGAGAAATACAGAGATCAGAAGACTTTTAACAACACTTTATTTACACAATTCAAAACATATAAACAATGATTGATGTAAAAGTGTCAGCTAAAAACCATTAAATCGAGGAGCTTGTTAAATTGTAGTCGTCCTTCATCCAACACAGTACATAAAATGATGTTAAAACCCCACAGCTGAATAAAATCCCCCATGTTCTGTGTGGCTCTGTGGAAGAGAAACTCCAGCCTTATTCTGGCTTTAACGTTGCACTTCCAACAAAGCAACTGCATCAAGGTGAGGTCCCTCCTGCAGTCTGTCTTTACGGGACAGGTAAATGGCCATCTTTGCTTCACTGATTAAAAATATAAAAGCTTCTTTCTTCTATTTTGGCAAAATCCTCCTATAAAAAGAGCGTTTGTAAAACGGTCCCAAAAAGAATAAAAAATTACCTTTAGTCATGTGCATTCCATAAAAAAGTGGGACACATTTTCAGACAGACCGCAGAAAGGACACTCGTTTCAAACACCCCGATTAATAACCAATAAAAACAAGTTTATGGCGATGGTAATCCTCCATTGGAGATCACCAGTTCATTTCGCGATCAAAGATCAAAAGGAGAATAAGACACAGCAGAAACTGAGCAAGTAAAGGTAGAATCACCTGCTAAACTATAGCAAACAAACACAGCAGTGTTCCACTTTAGGTAATCATACTTCTAGTAAAGCTTTGGTTAAAAGGGCTGCGTGGTTCATAGATAAATACCCATCATTGCAGGTTCTGTTTGGCTTATGGTTCATTGATATTGAACGTGACTGCAGCAGGAAAATAAAGGTCAGGTACTTAATCTTTGCTGCTTGTCCACATTAAGGTCCAGTTAAGTTTTTCCAGCTGCATCTGATGCTTCTGCTGCTCCTGTGTTCGATGGCAGGGAGCGGCTTCGCTATATTTGCTTTCGGTATATGGTGAATACACTAGAGCCATGTTAAGTTATCCCAACCCGTCACTATATTACTGAAATAGCCCAAGAAGTATGAAGAAGTCAAAGAACGTGTCACTTCTTGTCAGATCAGAAACATTTTCTAAGGTTATTTTCAAGAAATGTTTGAGTTCAAGCAAAGCCGCCCTAATTACAACATTTTAAAGTTTTTCTGCAACGTGGCCATAAAGTCAGGATACCAGATTCTTGGCCAAATTCTGAATTAGGGTAGCCTGGGTGCCAGTCCGAACTTAGTCCCGCCCACAAGGTTTGAGGTCGGGAAGTTCGGTCTGGCTCTGCTCCATAGTAGCGCGAGTATTAAAGCCCACTGTCAGGCGATCCAATCAAATTGTCAGGGCGGGCTTTATACGATGATGGACAGATGATCAAGAGTAACGTTATCAACCACGTGACCAAAGCGCGCTAGGGTGACAACAATAATGGCTGCCGCTGGAGAGTTTGGGTGAGTAGATTCTGCTATTAGGTCTGTTCTAGAAGATATCGACAGCAAATTAATTTTAAAAGAGGAACAGAGAAACGCGATCAAGTCTCATCTTCTTATTCTAGGCGTGAAACTGCACACTTTGATTTTTGTGGACAACAACTATGCCTCGCTTAAGATACGTCACGCACTCCGTTGCTCTTATTGGTTGTAGGTCTATCCAATTGAGTACAGAAGCATTTTTTTCCTGGTTCGTTCAAAACACGCCCCATAATCACAGCTCTATGGAGCAGTATCAGACTCATATTCTGACTAGAATTGAGTAGGACTACGTCAGGCTAGAATTAGGGAGCAATGTTGTATACTTTGATGTTAAAGGAATAGTACACCCAAAACATGATTAGCCTTCATTTTCTACTCACCCCCATGCTGAACAACACTCTGGAGTACTTTTTTGATATCTCAAATGCATCTGGAGATCTGGGAGGCTTCTTGCTGTCTGCTGACATTCAAATAATGGAGGTCTATTGTGCCCGAGGCAATGTATTCCAAGTGTCCTGAGTGGGTAGCGTCCAGAATTTACTCGAAACAAAGTCATTTAGAATGTTTTTAGAGCATAAACAGTAGTGTATAGGATTTCCTGAAAGCGTGTTCACGACGCTACGGAAACCGCGGCAGACCAAACCAGACGAAAGTGCGCAGATCTCCCAGATCTCCAGATGCATTTGAGATATCAAAAAAGTACTCCAGAGTGTTGTTCAGCATGGGGGTGAGTAGAAAATGAAGGCTAATCATGTTTTGGGTGTACTATTCCTTTAACTTTATTTGGGTTTTTTTTTTTAAATATAGACCACAGTATTTAAAAGGGATTGAGAGGTTGGTGGTCACAGAGCCAAAATCTTTGCTCTCTAAACACCTTATTATTTAGTAAAAACAAAATAATGCTCAATCATAGTGGGGAAATCACTGTACTTTAAGACCAGTAGACAGAGAGTGGAAACTTTTGCTTTAACCATAAGAAAAATGTTAGCCCCCATTACGGCGATGCTTGGCCGAGCAGTTCGATGCTGTGACAAAAAAAAAAAGCTAAATAAAAGTAAAGTGACAACAATCCGAACAAATCGTGCAAGAAAAATGGTCGCAGGAGCAGGTCAGCTGCCTTTTGTGCTGCCCTGGCAAAGTAGTAGGACACTTAAAGCAGAGCTCTGCCTGTATAGAACAACTATACCAGCGACGGACTGTCCTCTAGTCATGTTAAGCTCGAGTCAGTCTGACAGTCTCAACTCTTTTGAAGCGGAAGTGTCGCCGAGAAGAGTTTCAAGTCATGTGACCGCTGTGAGCGAGGCCTCGTTACATCACACTTTGTGTTGAGCTTCACTGTAAATTTGAATAACCTGGATGCCTCCAATAATATAGATTATTTAGTTGTAGGTTCAGCCCCCTCTAATATTAGGCTACATGGGAGCAGATGTGTCCCAATTTATATAAAGAAGCAAAAACAATAATATACATGACTAGATACAAAATATAGCACCAGGGTGGAATTCCGGCCCACAGTCTCTCGGCTGCAAGGCAAGCAAGTTAACCCATCAGCCATCAGACATAATTATGACTAACAAACCAGGATGTATCATAATTCGGAGTCATATAGTGACGGGCCCCCACTGTAACATAGCTGTTATGTATCAGAAGGGCTGTTTATCATATTACAATTCACAGGTCAGACATCTGGTTTTTTATTACTTATTTATATTATCATTATGAATACTATTATTACACTTTAAAAGTTAAACCGTGGGAAAATGCAAACATTAGGATAGTCACTCAGTTGTAGTTCTCATAGTTATCCAACAGATGGCGGCATTCTGATCTGTTTCAAATCTATGCAGCATGGCGTTGAGTGTTTGCCACATGTAGGGCTGGGTAAAAAATGTATGTAATCGATTTTGAATAGATTCCTTTACATTTTTGCAAAATCGATGTCTAGGGAATGAGAACAAGATCAATTCATTTTATAGTGACGCGTGTGACGTTCACAAGACAGACAGCTGCAAATATAGCCAATAGGTGGAGTGAAGACATTAACAAATGGGGGCTGACCAGCAAACACCCTGTAGTTGTTACAGACAACGCTGCAAATATGGTTTGTGCAGTGAAGATAATGCAGCTCATGAATTTCTGCTGTGTCACGTCTGCTTGCGGAAGTGAGGCTTCACTTTTTCACTTTTCACAAACAAGTTTGCACTTATGAGACAGTTTTGTTCACATCTCATGTTTAAACTGTCTGATTTACAAGTTTGCACTTTGTGTTTAATGTGACAGGAAAAAACAAAATACATGAGTATTTTGAAACACAGTTGAACCCCTTTCATTATAGTAAAAACAGATTGAATCGAAATTAATCTATTTAGAACAGTATAAATCAAAATCGAATGGATTCAGGACGTTGGCGAAAATACCCAGCCCTAGCCATATGTGTCCAATGGGTTGACTTCCCCTCGGACATTCAGATAGAGCCTGGTTCAAGACGGATCCACAAGGTGAGAGTGATTCTGAAGTTTTATTGCTCTTCATGAGAAGGTCTGTGTGCGTTTCTCTACAACTACTTTATCTCTCTGTAGGACTAATGTAATTTTTATTTTATTTGCTTGACAGATGGAATTTGACATTCTTGTTGATCTTTAGGTTTCTGTGGAACCATGAGGCGGTTTATGCCACCTTTGCCAAACAGAAGAACAACCTGGTTACACTAACTAACCAAGAGCGTGAGACTACAGAATGCAGGATGTTTTGGAAAGCCTGCAGCTATGTCACACTCACACATGTCAACAATGAAGTGAGTCTTATTATCTTATTTTTGTTCCACTTCAGATGTGTGAAAGAGCTGCTAGGAGGGGACACTTATAGTCTCCTGCTCCACACACACTGCCATCTCAAGTGCGTCATGACTCCCACTGATAAGGATCCAGGCTATATGATATAAATAAGTTCAAGGCCGCTTTCTAAAAGGAATTAGATGCACGCAAGGCCACCATCAACAACAGATGGCTGAAGGTGGCTACAGCCCTTGAATTAAAGTGCTTACCCAAGTATGAAAGGAATGAGGTATGTGTGTGACTAAGACGATCAGTGTTTTGCAAATGCTTGGGAATAAGTATATAAAATAACTATAAAAACAAATTATGTTTTTAACTTAAAGGGGAATTTCGTTTTTTTTTAAATTGGCCCCTTGATTTTCCTATGGGCAAAATACTTGCAGCACAAACTAAACTGTCCATAATTTATTCTTTATGGTACGCCAGCATTCATAACGTAGGTGAATCACTGTCCCCCAGACATCCGCAGTTATATTTTTTATATTTATATCTTTTAAAAACAAGCGGCGTGTGTATGACATCATCCGCGCGCCGGCTACCATTCATTCATCCTGTCCGCTGAACTGCCGCTAGTTTTACCGACTTGCCTGGAAGATGTCTAGTGCTACTACAACAGATGATCTCGCTCTCAAAATGGAATTGAACGATTCAGATTAGCTAGCCGAATGAACAGAAGGGGTAGAGCGCAGCCGCCTGTGGCCCGGGCTTCCTGTTACGACTCCAGTGCGCATGCACGGATGACGTCATACACACGCCGCTTTGTTTGCAAAAAATGACAGCCTCTGGGTAATTCCCAGAGTGGATGGTTTAAAAAAAGAATCTAGAATTTTTAAATACTGTTTGTATTTATTTAAAGAGGAATTCAAATCAAGGTGTGAAACATACTTATAAAGGAACCATGTGTTAGAAAAAAAACTGAAAATAAACAAACTTAATGTTTGCACATGTAAGCCAGCAAAGCTGCCTCTCCCATCACATGCATGGACAAACAGTATTGGTGTTTGCTCAATGTAGTTTCTGCTGTAGTAAGTGTTTCTCATGGGGAAGTTTTGTATGATTTCTCTTGTTCACCTTAACCACCTAACACATTTGCAGGCAGCAGTTCAGCCTGGGATTCTGTACGGGCTTAAAAAAGAACAAATGTAAATCCTCTAGTATCCCACAACATGGAAATTCACTCTCTGCATTTAACCCATCCCCTTGGAGAGCAGAAGGCTGCCACTGTGCAGCACCCATGGAGCAGCGTGGGGTTAAGGGTCTTGATCAGAGAGCCAGAGTGGCAGTCTGTGGGAGTGGGGCTTGAACTCCGAACCTCTGGCACACAAGCGCAATGCTCTAACCCCTAGGCCCCCACTCCCCCTTTAAGGGCTGGTTACATTCCCTGCAGCAGTGTGTCGCAGTGATCTTGTTGCAGATATTTTTGATTTATGCCCAATATAGAACATGGTCTGCGCTATGTTATTCCAAGCCACAACGCAAGACGGACAATCACCAACAAGCTGAGGCTCTAAATATGGCCGAGGCGGTGAGGAAGTGGGGGCAAGTTTGTGCGACAACAGAGGGGCATGAAGGTGAAAAAGAGCGGGGATCCAGGTGGAAAAAGGGTCCCAGCGTTCTCGCGCACCTCGCTCTTCTAGCTGGTCCATCTTCACGAGTAGTTTACCACAATGGCGGTCATACAAACAAAACAAGCCGGTAAGGTACCAAACAGGAAATACGCATAGTGTAGAGCGGATGTAGATTTGACCAATCAGAGGCCTCCTGTCTGCCGTCACCTACAATTTTGAAGAGGCGCAGCAGAGTGTCTGAGGAAGGGCCGGAGGCACATTTGCATTCACTGCAACATACGCAGACGACCTGGTTTCTGAGCATAAACCAGCCTTTAGCCTGGGTTATGTCCGTCTGCTTCCACCTGGAACCGGTCTCATGTTCTCTGCTTGGCTTTATGAACATACACATTCACTGCTGCTTTGTAATGTCCTACTGTATCCCTGTAAATAGTAAAAGTTATTTCTGGACGGAGTAGCCATTCTGGAGAAATTACCAGTCTGTCCCTCTCCATGCGCAAATGACCATTAACACCCACTTCCCTTTCCTCTCCCCCCTTGCAAGAGAGTTTGATATGTGAAGGGAACTCTGTGGAATAGAGCATAAATAGCTCTTTTGCAGAAAAGTGTGTAATTTCTGATGTGTTTTTTTTTTTTTTTTCCCTAGGGGTGGTGGTTGGGATTAGTGTGTTGATAAAGACAAATGAAACAAATCATATTTATTATCATTAATTATTGCTTCATTGCCAAGTTTTTTTCTGGGACCCATGTGGTAAAAATACACATTATATATGCCAACTCATCTATTGGGTAAGCTTGGTTATCTGTGACAGATGAGTAGTTATTTATACCACGGGTATTAATAATTTCTGCATTTTAAGAGGAGCCGACACTGAACTAACAGAAATACTGTGTTTTTAACTTATCTGATATCTGCATCAACTAATCAGATTTTTACTGTACCATCCTTAAACCATGGAGTTTTAGGTTTTGGTAATTTAGCTTTCTTTTCCCTCCATGTTGAACATGTAGGTTCAGATTGCATTTAAAACCGAACGTAGGTATAAGGCTATCCATCAGAGCTACCTAAAGGCCGGGTCACACTGACTGCATATAGAGAGGCTCTATTATATAAGATCTGTTTTATATTTTTCACTTCTGTGCGACACAAATTGAAACAATTTCCTATATTCGACTTGGGCAGATGAGGTCATCAGAATTTATAAATAAAAACAACTGGGGCAGCAATACAAAACCCCGCTTAACAAGTCTGTGCAGCATCTCTAACAAGAGAATTACATTAAAAACATAATGGGAACCACATCTAAAGGAGGGAAAACGCAATAAAAGCTGTGCAACGGTTTCTATGCTGTGAGAGCATTTAACCAGAGATCTAAGAAGTCTGTCAAAGTTTTTGTTTTTCTTTTTTATAAAAAGGGGAGAGATAAGCTGCCCTTACCTGTTCTGTCTGCCCCTCCTTATTTTGTTCGTGTGTGAGGCTCAAGAAGGATCACTATTTTACTATATCCATTTCCTGTTCTAATTAGGTTTTTTTCCCTTTTTTGATGAGACTGATAAACTGAGCTTCGGTCCATTTCTGTTTTTGTGAGGCTCAAAAAGGATCACTAAATTATACATTTTGTATCCTCCTGAACTATCATGGGTAAAGTATTCTTTTTTATTTATGTTTCATTGATCGTTTGGCAGCCGGCCCCGCCTGCTTTATATGCACTGTGCAACTCTGAACCTGTTTTCCTGTTAGACTGACAGGTTTTACTTTGTATTTTTCCAAACACGGATGTGTTTTACTTTGTAACTGCATCTTTCTGCCTGTCAGACCCATGAAATTGCTGTGTAGTCCAACTAAAACAGACCTGGAGTTTAACTCAGTCGGAGCTACGCAAGCCCCCCCATGCAGAAAATCATGTTGGGTGTGATCATCCCTATTGACTCTCAGTGAGCACTAAAGGCCACAACCTTTTCTGTCAGACCGCACGCAAAACTGGATCCAGTGTGCTCAAGGCTGAACCTTGTTGTTTTTACTGTCATGTTAGATAAAACTGCATGTTTGTCCTGCATGGCAGCCAGAGGAAATCCTTTCAGCTGAGGTATAAAAGTTCTCCTGCAGTGGGAATGTTTGAAACTAATAACTACATTTAAGCTAAAAATGTTAATGAATTTATGTCTTTAAAAATTCTTTAAACTGTGGAGCAAAAATCTAAGAACTAATAAACTAACTAATGGCCAGGTGCTCATAATTCTACTGAAGCTAAAAGTAATGCAACTTACAGCTCTCTGGCAGGTGGGCTCAATAGTTCCCATGTCTTCTCGGCCAACCCTCATTAGGCAATGAAGCGTCCGACCTTTCCGATGCAAACCAGAGCAATGATTCTCAATCTCACTGCGACAGTGAAGCACGATCTCAGGACTCAGGGAGAAATCTTCCATCAGCATCCTTCTGTAGTCCATCATTTCTCCCTGACACTCACCGCTCACTACTCGACCTGAAACATATTTTATATGAGAAATAAGACAAAATGTACAATTCCTTTTCCCTGTATGGACATTATAATTTTAAACTCTGTTTATATAGTCCAAATAACAGCCTCACCTCGATGTAGAGCTGCCTCAAGGCACAGCAGGAGGTAGGAGAGACGGGTTTCTCTGGCTCGAGGCATGTTTGTGTCCATGTTGCAGCGGTACTTTCTTAGGTCTGACTTGCAAGCTTTGGCCAGTGAGTAGCTCACCTTATAGTCCTGGGCAATCAACTTCTGTCTGGTGGTCAAAGCCTCACGGCACTAAAGACAGAAATGATCAGTATTTCAACTTACCAGTTCACCAAATAATGAAAACCATTTAGCATTAATTTAAACCAGATCCACTGAATCTTTTACTTAAAAACATTCAGTGATTACAGTATGATGACCTGACCTCTTCATAGAAACCCACTAAACAGAGCTTAAAGGAAAATCAAAGTATGAACAGCACTCACCCTCTCAGACATGGCTTCTTCAAACTTGTGATTGAAAAGACATTTATAAACTCTACCCTCCCCGGCTGGTGTCTGCAATAGGAAAAAAAAAGATATAAGAAATAATAAAAAGATAAGAATATGAATGTGAAAGATGTCATACAAGCCCATGCAACCTGAGTCACATGTCCTTAATTTCTGTAACCAATTTACTGCTATTTTATCTAAAGTCTGTTTTAACAGACCCTTTTCACACCAGAAATATTGGCTTTTACATCACTTATTGCCAAACTAAAAACTGAGCTTCAAGAGTTTAGTATAAGTAAGTTTAAGAGAATAGTATAAATAAAAATATTGTACAGAAAAATATGCTTTATATAAGGTATATTTCCTGTACTATTTGTATTGTACACTTGTATTGAACAGTATGTTTATTTTATTTCAATCCGTTGAGATATACCTCTATTACAAAAAAGGTTTCTGAGATGATGTCTTATTATAAAAAATGATGCTTTTCATAGTTTTATTGGAACATTATTGTGTATATGATATTAAAATCCTTACATTTTCACAGAACCGCTCACGGTCATCTCTGCAAGCTAAGTACAGGTAGCGGTCCAGGTGGAAATCATCAGAGGAGAGTTCGGCAACTCTCATGATAGCCTTCTTACAGTCGTCCTTGATGTGATGTGCACCTGGTTGCTCCTCAGCCTCACGAACTAAACCTTTCTCCAGACAGGCGATCACTTCCCCCTGTGAATGAATATCCTGCACAAAGAAAAGTTAGTTTAGTCCCATATCAGAAGGTTTAAACAAGCACAGCGCCTTGATGTAAATGCCTCCTCTCAACAGCGTTTTGTCTTTGCATGTAGAATATAGAGGAACATTAATTGGCGTCAATTAAGAGTTTCAAACAAGGAAGCATTAAACACTGCACAAGAAATCAGTAGTCATTAAAGCTTCATTAACACAATGGTGCACAGAAACAAATTAGCCAACATACAGACTCCACATAAGCACAATATTAAAGAGAAGACTCCATAATTTAACCCTAAAGTAGATCTAGAAAGTAGGGTTGGATGATAGGACTTAAAAATCAAATCCCTAAATTTTTGTCGTACCAAATCTGTTTTTTTTTCTCATTAAACGTATAGTGGAGGATGTTCTTTTGCCGGGTGGATCATTAAAATAAGTAGTCCTCCTAATTGTGGTGATATGACTGTTGGTGATTCTGACATAGTGGAAACAATGCAATCGTTCTTTTGGAAAGTAAGCTTGTATGAGCGATTCAAACAGCAACTTTTAAACAGAGCATGCGCGAGGAGAAATGGGCTCCTGCATGCTCTAACAGGCATTTGTTTGCGTTTCCTTTCAGGAGCGTGTACAGGGTTGTGCATGTGCTTTTTTTTTACATGGAGAGGGGGTTCAAGAAAATCCTCCACTATACCTTTAAGTTTGACATATATAGCTTTTAAAAGCTATCTTTGATTTAAATCATCCCCTCTGTGAGGACGACCTCAATTTAAAAAGCAATAAAATTCAGGTTTTGAAACATGCTTGTAAAATTATCATGTTTCATAACAACGAAAGAAAATATATCACTAAACTTTTGCAGCTAGTGGTATCAAACAGTAAGTTTAGTTATGAGCATAGTTTATAGTTATAACCCTAAGAACAAAAAAAGAGGAAATGATGTAACTCTGTGAATCCTGATTAAAAAAAAAAGACAAATTGCCAAGAACCAAAAATTGTATTAATCGATTTTATCCATTAATGCCCCAGCCCTACTATAAACTACTTGATTATTTTTGATGTGTCGATGTTTAACAAAGCATAGCTCACCTTCTCTCCAGTGCTAATGCTACCACAGCGCAGAGTGTTGATGTCATCCCGACAATTGTCTAAGAAGCCGCAGATAAGTCGATAATCGCTGTAAATGATGCTGGCCATCTTGGTGATGTACTGGTTGCACTGGTAGTCGGTGATGTTGCCACGGTTGTCCACCAGGCAGGAGACCAAGAAGCCCTTTCCCAACTCCTCTGCTGCACATTCTTTAATCTTTATGTGGAGAAGCAAAACATCTTTATTTAAATAGTTCTGATTGTGTGTCAGTAACAGCAGCATATTTCATCTGTCCATCAAATGTTTAAATTGTTTTACAAATTATGCGCAGGTAAGCTTTTAATGCATTCAAGTTCATATTTCTTATGAAAAGAGGTCAATATGTTTACCATGTATAAAAAAAAAAACAAATATAGTCTTTTCAATTACTGTCGCTATAATTTAGTACTGTTTGTGTCACTCGAGGCTTAGTTCTGCACAGATTCACTACATATGCATGCCCAAAGGTGCGCACACAGTCCTGCAAGTACACACAGATCATGACAGAAAATATGTTGTAACACATGCACACCCGATCCACACATGAACACCGGATCCACACATGCACACCCGATGCACACATGCACACAGGATCCAAACATGAACACAGGATCCAAACATGAACACAGGATGCACACATGAACACAGGATCCACACATGCACACAGGATCCACACATGCACACAGGATCCACACATGCACACAGGATCCACACATGCACACCCGATGCACACATGAACACTGGATCCACACATGCACACCCGATGCACACATGAACACAGGATCCAGACATGCACACGCGATGCACACATGAACACAGGATCCACACATGCACACCAGATGAACACATGAACACAGGATCTACACATGCATACTCGAAGCACAGCACAAGATTCATGCATGCAAAGGACAAGATTCACACATACATATGTAATTTAGACAAGTACACAAGGTTTACATATTCACAAGACAAGATTAACAAAAGTCTTTGTGATGCATAAACAATTATACCTTAATTTTGGAACTACCAGTGCCAGCTAAACTCCTCTGCACTTGTGTGTAGATTTTTAAGGATCCCCTGACGTGACTAATACACAAATGCATTTTTTTCTAAACAGCTATGATTTTGCAATTGGAGAACTGCTTCAGCCAATGACAAGAATGTAAAACAAGTGGCTGATTATGTTGATATGCTAGATGCTTTGAGGCTATAGACTGGGATGCACTGTGTCAGCCACATGGAGAGGACATCAATGCAATGACTTGAGTGTGTGACTGACTACATACATTTCTTTGTAGAAAACACCATCTCTAGCAGAACAGTGAAATGCTTCTCAAATCATAAACCATAGATCACAAGTGCTCTGAAGCAATTGCTCAACAAGAAAAAGAAAGCCTTTAAAAAGGGAGAAAGGGACTTAATGATGAATATACAGAAGAAACTTAAGGTCAAGATAAGAGAAAGCAAGGAGGCATACAGGAAAAGGCTGGAAAAGAAAGCTCCAGCAGAATAATATCAGATGTGTGGTCTGGGGTGGCAAAGATCACAGGCTTTAAGCAGAAGGAGGTTCGGACAAATGGAAGTGTGGACACAGCACATTAATTGAATACATTCTTTAACAGATTCAGTTTAGCAACAAGCTCTCTTCCCTTCTTCCCTACTATCATATGGAGACCCTGTCCTCCTCTGTTATTGACTCTTCTGCTTCCATGAGTCTGTTGTCAGCCAAATCAAAGATGGTACTGCTCCCTGCACCTGTCTGTCTCTAGAAGTCAAGTGAAGAGGCAACTGGAGAGAATGAATCCAGAATACAGTACAGTAAGTGCTTATCAGTACATTCAGTCATTCACACTGATGTAGGCAAGCTACACTGTAGCCACAGCTGTCTTGGTGCTCACTGACAGAAGCAAGGTTGACATAAAAGGGAAGCAGTCTGACAACCATGTCGGTATGGTGGAGTGAAATGTCTTGCCCAAGTCACAACTGAGAAAAATGGAGCTGGTCGTAATGTGTTTTTCCATAAGCTTTTTATAATGCACTTTTTCAAGTAGCGCATTAAAATGTTAAGATAAAAAAAAAAAAAAAGCTACTCCCTAAAATTAGCACAAAGAAAAATAAACGTTTTTACGGTTCCTTGAAATGGATTTCGTCTTTTGCAAAAAAAAAAAAAAAAAAAAAAGACTTAATGCACAGAACGAGAGATGAAAAGACTTATTGCGAAACAAAAGCAGTTGCAAACTTTTACCCCACATGATTGATCAGCTTTTTCTGCTGCAGGAAATGGCTTAAAGCAACATCACCATTACTTGCAGTCATGTTAATGTAGGGACAACTGTTTGATAGCAACATATTGATTAAAACCTTCATTATTTGTGAAAACAATTTTTTTCACAAATATTCAAGTTTAGCACATTGATCCACGTAGTTCAAGCAGGCTAATGAATCTCTGATGACAAAATAAATATTTATATACAATATGAGGTACAATTGTGTATGTTGGGCTCAAAGGCTTGGCAATACCAGCTGACCTCAGAGATTGTCGTTTTGCAGACCTCCACAGCTACAGACTCAAACTTCGGATCAGTGGTGAGGTTCAACTTATAGTTCCACAGGAGCTGGAAAAGAAAGCATACACCATACATGCCAGTTACACAGACTAGTTAGGGATACACACCTAGATCAAGACTGTGGGAAAGGGGTGTGTTTGAGCAGGCAAACTTACATGACTGCAGTCAGCAGCAATTTCAGTTTCCTTAAAAAAAGAGAAAAACGAAAAAGATGGTTAAGGAAATAGCATGACAATGTACACATGCAGAATTCATGTCAGCCACAAAACAGACTTTAATCAGAGGCAACTGGACTTGCCCAGATTTTCAGAAAATGTTTCACTGCCTATCCAGGAGTCTTTAACATTCTGTCATCTTGCACTAGATTAATTTTTTAGATTTACTCATGGCTTGAAATACGTTTTTCCTGTACAAATACCACATAAAATGCATTCTGTTAACTGTGGACAAAAATGATCAAATTTAGCCTGATTCAGAAGATTTTTTTTTCCTTTACTCTGTTTATTAAAACATCCTTATTCCAATGATCATTGGAAAGCTTCAGAATCAGAAATACTTTAATAATCCCAGAGAGAAATTTACTTTTGTTACATGCTCCAGTTACAGTTTAATGCATGTGTATATATGTATATATATTAGGGCTGCAACTAACGATTATTTTGAAAATCGATGAAT
>NW_015150887.1:347770-363834 GCF_000732505.1 Cyprinodon variegatus
TTGTATCCGGATACAAAACTCATTTTAGTATCGATACAGTGCTACCACCAGTGGCACCTAAACAGTCATTCATCTTATGCGCAGATTAGAGGAAAATGCACTTTCTGAACACTGTTTGATTGAATAATTCTGTGCACTTTCCGGTTTCAGACTTTTTTCTGTAACAGTTGCAGCTGCTGAGAATTATTTTTGTTTTTTAACTGGTTTGGCTAGTGTCATTGTTATGTGTGTAAAGCATAGCCAAGGACGGAAAACTTAATTTTAATTTTGTAAGTTTTTTATCAAGCTTGCTTAATATTGTGCACATCATACAACCTCAAAATATTGTTTATTGTATGTATTTATTTATTTATTTATTGTAATTTGTTTATTAATGAAAAAAATTCTGTTGAATTTTGGAGTCTTTGTTTTTATCCTTGTGGTATCGACATTGAGTATCGAATATTTTACCTAGTATCTGTATCGAGTTGAAAAGTTTAGTATCGTGACAACCCTAATATATATATATATATATATATATATATATATATAAATAAGCATATGTATAACTAAATCCAAGTAAAGTGGTAGTGATGTGCAAAAATAGTGCTTAAATGTCAATTACAGATGGGGGGGGTGTCTGAATCACTTGAGGGAGCCGTTATAGAGATTGATGACCATAGGCAGGAATGATTTCCTGTGGCGCTCTGTGGTGCATCTGGGTAAGAGGAGTCTTCTGCTGAAGGAGCTTGTCTGCTGGACCAGTGTGTCGTGGAGAGGATGTGAGTCATTGTCTAAGATGGACTGAAACCTGGACCGCATCCTCCTCTCTGCCACGGTGGTCAGAGTGTCCAGCTGCTCCCCCACAACATCACCGGCCCTCCTGATCAGTTTGTTCAGTCTGTTGTTGTCAGCGACCCTCAGCCCACTGCCCCAGCATGTGGCAGCAAAGAAGAGCGTGCTAGCAACAACTGACTCATAAAACATCCTCAGCATCGCCCCACAGATATTAAAGGACCTTAACATCCTCAGGAAGAATAGTCGGCTTTGGCCTTTTTTTTTTAGACTGCCTCAGTGTTTCTAGTCCAGTCCAACTTATTGGTAAAGTACACTCCCAGGTACTTATACTCCTCCACAGTGTCAACAGGAACCCCCTGGGTGGGAACGGGGGTCACAGGTGTTTTTGTCCTCCTCAGATGATGACTGTGGAGTTAAGGTCCCAACCAATACCCATATCAATCTTAAGAGGTGTTAGAAACCCCATAACCATTGTTTACTGGAAGAAAACATTGTCAGTCCTGCAACCAGTGGATCAATTCTGGACCGAAGAAGGAGGGTAATGTAAAGACTACAGCACTCTGGATGCAAAGAATAGATTATCCTGCTGGGTCAATCTGACATGAGCTATAAAACATATGAGTAGTATTTTATGCTGTGGCTGATTTTATCACAAACAATTCACTTTAGTTTATCTATGTAGCTCAAATTCGTAAGAGCTGTCCTCTCTCAAGGCTATCACGCTACAAAACTGCCCATTAAAATAAAACATACAGATTCATAATCTGATAACAGATTATCATTCATGTTGGTTAAAGTTTTCTATTGACTGAAACTTTGTAGATTACAACAGCTTACTGACACAGTATTCCTCTTGGATGAGTATGTAGCAACAGTGGACAGTTGCTTCATTTTGTCAATGACTTTGCAGGAATCCATCTTAATGTAGAAAGATACACGGTCTTTACACGCAGAACCCTACACCAGAATCAGCCATAGTAAGCAATGAAATCCAAAACTACGATCCATTAAAGGCCAAATGCATCACAAAGACCAAAGGGAAGATGTGAAATACTTAGACAATGGAAACAGGAAATTCTAGATTCAGATCTGCAAATCCAGGTTTTCTGTTAAAGGTCTCAATGGCAGTTGCAACTGGTGGTGCTATGTTTTCAGTTAAATTTCAATTAAATATATTTATATAACGCCAATTCACAACACATGTCATCTCAAGGTATTTTAGAGAGACAGTTCAACCAGATCATCCAGTCAGATTGATTCAGGTTTTCTATCAAAGGAAAACCAGCTGATTGCATCGACTCATTGACTCAAATACAATCCCTCACACTAAGCATGCTTGTAGCGACAGTGGAGAGGACAAGCTCCCTTTTAACAGGAAGAAACCCACAGCAGAACCAGGCTCAGTGGGAGCGGCCATCTGCTGAGGCCAACTGGAGTTCAAGGAGACAGAAGCAGAGAAAAAAAAGCAGCTGTAAGAGGCGGCCTGGTCCAGGAATCACACAGACAAGCTCTGAGCCAGCTCCCATGTCAGAGGATGAAAGAGAGCACATGCAGTTAGTCGCACTCAGCAAACTAGACTAAACTGAAAATGATAAATTATAGACTTTCATAAATCAGTCCAGCTTTGGGATACGGCCATTTAAAATTAGTCTTTCCATAAACAGGCCAGCTATAGCACTGTAAATGTCTGTCTGTGAGCCTTTTCCCAGGTGATACCTAAAGCCTTCTGCAAAAAAATTTAGCATGTTGATGGACCAGCTCAGATTTAAACATCAATTTATTTCCACAACAGGTTTAAATTGGAAGGCAACCAGACTTCAGCTCCATTTTTTTTAAAGATGTTTGGATACCTATGCAGGAGTCTTTATAAACTCTGTCTACAGAGCAATCTTGTAGTTAAAGGGTTGTTTTTAAGCAGCGTGGGTTTTTTTTTAATTGAACTGACCAGAACGGATCATATTGCTAAAGGTTCCAGGTC
Organism: Cyprinodon variegatus; assembly: GCF_000732505.1. Lineage (NCBI taxonomy): Eukaryota > Metazoa > Chordata > Actinopteri > Cyprinodontiformes > Cyprinodontidae > Cyprinodon > Cyprinodon variegatus. The sequence goes on from NW_015150887.1 coordinate 350,526, forward strand.
CAGGGTAACAACCCACCATAAGACGGAGATTTTTAACCTGGTCAGTGAGGGGTGAAGAACACTATTCTTATAAGAACTGAAAAAACCTCTTTGTTTGTTTTTAATTTGCCTGCATAAAATCCTCACATTTGATGAGCAAAAAAGGCCTTGCTAGATATAAATATACAGATTATCATACAGTGCATTTTGCTCTTAATAGTAGCAACTGACAATGTTTTCATTTTTTTCCTTTACCAGTTCTGAGATCCACCATTTAACTTAATAACGTTACATTTTCAGAGTTACTATATAGATACGTTTTCCTCTATTCAAATGAAGGGATATTCCCCAATGTCTCTTATCCAGGAAACTAAAGAGAATGTAATACAATGTTAAATAACCAGTAACTGTCATATGTGTCAAATATTCCACCTAATCTTATCAGATGCCCATCCTGACTGAGGAATGCGGCCTCTCTGGAAGGTCTAATTTCAGGCTTTGTTCTATTTGACAGCAGTGATAACAACTTTATCTTTTGTTTAGCCACCATTTATTTCATATATTGTGCCCTTTTATTCCTTCAATATTATCATCAACATAATGATGAGTTTGTTTGATAAACATGTTTTATGCTTCCAATGAAGATTTGAGAATCATATTTCATTACTTGGCTTTATCTGCTAAGCATTTTATTTAGTTTTTCCTCTGGTCTTTAACCAGAGTGCTGTATGCGCATATACTCCAAATGACATGATAGTTGTTTTTATTAAGTTGCTGCCTGAGAGATTGTTATTTTATTACAAAGGGGAAGACTATGTAATTCTGTTTTTTTTTTTGTTCTTTCACCATTTATTTCTGGAGAGTTTCTATGCAACTGGATTTTATGACCAAACCACATTTGTCTATATTTTATGGAAGTAAATCTGTGTCACTTGGATTCGAATTAAAAATGCCACTGAAATGTAAATGTTGTATGTTTGTACTTACTGTTTCAGTGTTAAAATATATTCAGAATACATTTTTGACCTAAAAAAAATTCATTGTCATTATTTCTACACAGTTGAAATTTCATTTGTTATTTTCTCTTCAAGCTAAAAATTCACATTACTATTTCAAAGCGATTACATTTTCAATACTTATTTTTCAGTTTAATATTTGAGTGTTAAAAAAATCTGCATATAAAAAAATTCAACCTTAATATTTTCAGCCTCCTGAACTGGCTCTATTTCACTGTCTTAAATTCGGCGTCTAAATTCAGTGTGAAAAGGGAAGGGTTACTTCAGGTCACAGACATAAGCAATGGATTGTGGCGTCCAACAACCAGCCAATCCTGTTACGTTTTCTTAGTCACGTGACGTGACGCTTGTGGCGCTCATACTGAAGGAAAACCAGCATGACGGAGCCGGTCATACAAGCTAACGCTAACTCAACTACAGAAAAATGAAAGTAATAAACTCACCGGTCAAAAATGTGTTCTGAATATATTTTAACACTGAAAAGGTAAGTACAAACATACAACATTTAAATTTCAGTGGCATTTTTAATTCAAATCCAAGCGACACAGATTTACTTCCATATTTCACCATACGGGTGCATTTCTAGTGTTGAAGTTTTTTCCTCACCAGTTCATTGACCTCTTCATGCACTTTGGAAATAGGAGAAGTTGTGCCATCAATTTTGGATCTCTATATATTTTAATGTTCGGCACATTTGCGAGTTAGAAAATCAACATGTGCTAATCCAATGTTGTTGTTGTTTTACAATAACACCAACCAGTATAAGTTGGGGAGGCTTTAGGTCTGATTCTTCTCATTTTGGGGAATGACAGTCAAAATTATACATTTTCCGAAACATAACAAGGATACAAGATATGGCAGTGTGTTCCATGTCACAGGCAAACTTAGGGGATTACTGATTTTACATAGTCTGTACATTTTGACCAGATCTTGAAAAAAAAGATTCATTTTGCCCGCTAACAGAGAATGATAGTTTCTCCAGAATATAAATCTCCTGTGTATAAATCTCATCCACTGTAGGTGCTTCAGGTTGTAGCGTCTTTGTGCTTGCTGTAAAATTTTTTATCCGACAATTATCAAACGAAATAACACCTAGATAAAGATCTTCACATTTCCAGGGGATTCACTCACTAAAAACGATATTTTAGTGATTACCTATTTGCCCCAAAATAGTTTAACCACTGGACAGAAAAGAGGGCAATAATTTGCCTCATCTGTCTGCAACAGCCATCTGTGTTTATCAGGTACTTTGTCTGAGCAGGAGTTTCAAAATACCCAAGATTGTTTTTCCAACTGAACTCCATCGATATGATTGGAGAACGAGGTACAGTCCAGAGCAGAAGGTGGCGGTACTGCGACCAAAGCCAACCACCAGTAGTAAACAAGAAGAAGAAGAAGCGAAGCAGCCTAACCAGGTGTAGCAGAAAAAAAATCAGTTGTTGTGGAGAATTGTGTGGGTATGGCGAGTGGGAAAGGACAGGAGTTGGAAGACGCAGCAGCACTTTATAGGTCTGCTGTATGGGACCACTTTGCATTTAGAGTGACCTACAATGACGGTGGAAAGAAAGTTGTGGATAAAAGTGCAACAGTGTTTTGTTTATGCTAACAGCAACACGACCAACATGTCATGCTAACCCCGAAAACCCACATACTCCGTCAGCGCTCCGCTCCGCCCCGCTGCGCTCCAGACCGCCTGCACAAAGCAAAGCCTACAGCCTCCGCTGTGGCTCCCGTCCGCTCCGCTCCAAGTTCCTTGTAGATCGTAGAGGGCATGCGCGAGATGATTAAATTCAAAGCAGCAAAACATGCGGAAATGATCCATGGTTTCCACGGATCATTAAAAATAATTACAATTCATTAATTTTTTGGGATTTTTTTCATTAATTTTTTTTTTCCACTAATTTTTATACATTTTTTGGTGTAACAATAAACATATACCGAACCGAACCGAAAACCATGACCACGAAACCGTGAACCGAACCGAACCGTTCAACCCCTATTGAATACCCTTGTATAGTCTAGAAACAACTTTCTTTGCATGAACCTTATCTTAACAGACAAAAACACATAATAAATTCTGCTTTAGCCATTTAGAAGTACATAGAGAGTACGTTTAGAGTCACCACTAATAATTAGAGTGAGAAAGTATCATGAACTACATGAAAGAGACGAACTTGACCTTTTGCTTGTAAGTGCAAAAATATCTTTATAGACAGATGCGTCTCTGGTAGAAACTCCCAGTTGCTTAATTCTGGACATTATCGGTTTAAATTTAACTGTCTATTTACCCATTTCATATTCCATTAAAGTTAACCCAATATTAGGTAGCTTACACATTTTATTGAGGGGTAGGTTTACTGAAACTCTTGTTATATTTGATATTTAGCAATATTTGCGTCACAGTTGATGCTGCCAAGAGAAAGTTATAATAATGAGTAGGGTTTTAACGATCGACCGTTTAATCGATGGATCAATATAAAATATATCAGAAAAATTCCCCACTTTCGATTACAGTTGAAACAGACCTTGTGGCGACATGGATAAAATTTTGATTTCAAAATTGGGGGGGAGGCAAGTATCTTTTAAATATAACTAACTTCAGGGTGTCTAACCCTCCAATCACAGACCTGAAGCAGTTTGTTCAGATGTTTGTAAAGTGAGCTTCTCAGGCGTGACAGCGGTGACAGCCAATCACACAAGAAAAGACAGTGGGCCAATCAGGAGCTTGTGGGCGGTCTAAACTCAGGGGAAGTGGGCTTCAGTTTGAGCTGCGGTTTCCGCTTGATCCTAGTGCTCACCGGATATCTGTGCTCTAAAACTTAACATTACTTTTGGACAGTAAAAAGTGCAGACCAAAATGGATGTTTGAAAAAATGCAGGGGACATGTCTCCCGTCTCCCCCAAAAGAAATTACGTCCATGAATGGGGAGAATACTTTGTTATTTTGACACGTTGTGCGTGGAAAAATATATACTTTGTTTCTGCATCGAAAAACAAGAATATGTAAAAAGATCACTTTGAGTGGTGCTAGAAAATGTGTACTATGTGTAATACAGAGGCATAGCCAGAAAATTTTAATAAGGGTGGCCAAGCAATAACCAATGTACACTGAGGGGTGGCCAAAAGTAGATAGTCATTAATCTGCATAAAATTAATATTTACAAGCACTAATATCTACATAAATTGATCATTTAATAAGTTTTTATTAAAATTGTTATTTATTTAGGATTTCACTGAAGAATCCTAGATGACTTACAGAGACACATCATTCTCTCTTTACCCCATAAAACCCAAAATCTAGTTCTGAAAAGAGCAGGAATTCTGAAGAATTAATCATCTTTAATCTTACTATATTGGTGTTCATAATTAATCACAGCGTTTTTGCTGTCAAGTAACTGTTAACATATTTATTTAGTCATTTTGTATACGGGAGTGTATACAAAAAGAAGTTTTGTTTAAAACAGCTATAGACAATTTAATTTTTTGAAGTGCAGCCTTGAAAACAGTAATAAATACATTAAAAAAGTAATATAAACATATGACTGTATATATATATATATATATATATATATATATTATAAATAAAATAATTAATTTTACACATCATTCAGCAGTCTAATGGCAGTGGGGAATATATATATATATATATATATATATATAAATAGAAATGTTTTGCCACATCTGTATTAGAGGGAAATAAATGGTAGGGGTGTCCCCCCTTGGCCCCCCATCTAGCTCCACCCCTGCTGTAATATGGCAAAGAAAGTAAGAACTTTTAAAATCATGTCTCTTTCATGCAGTGACAGTAATTACCTGTAGTTTACGGTTTAAAACTAGCATTGTTACACATCGAAAGATAACCAAGTATTCTAAACTAGAACAATGGTCCACATAATAATTACTTATTTTAATGTTTAGCCTTATCCAAATAAAATGCGATATCCGGTGGTCTAATTGTTATCACACAGTTCCCGATTAACAGTCCGCCTTTTTCTGTTTATCTCTAGTTTGTTCCACATTGAGTCTCTCAGTAATACTGTGAACTATTTTAAAATCGAGTTTTATTTGCTGCAGTTCTGTATTGTGACGTTCTTACCAAGCAGGAGCTAGCAGTGTGACCCGAAGCTACAGCAGGCACACCCTGCTGCTGCTGCTGCTCTCTAACTGCATCCTCTCTTACCTCCTTTTTGTCCTGGAGACACTCCAGCACCGCCAGGTTGTTGTTCCATGAATGTTTGGGGCAGCGCCGGGTCAGGTCATCCCTACACACCGCCTCATCAGACAGCTTCCACCCGGTAGAACGTCTCCGTGTAACCAAGGCCCCTGCAGCCGGGTTCCTCTCAGCGGCTCCTGGGTTCAGCCCGGCTCCCAGACCCGCGGCGGAGTTTGCTGGTTTATCGGCGTTTGCACCCGCTCTGCCACCGAGGTCGGCGTTGTCTAGTCGAAGTTGGTGGGCATATGAAAAGAGGGACATAACCAGCAAAATCAGAGGAACACGTATACAGTCCGCCATTTTCACCGAGCTACTCATCCCAGTGAGACGTTCAGGAACACTCGGAAAGATGGCACTATGACGTAGACGGCTTTGCTTGTGACATCCATAGATATATCTATGGTGACATCTACATGAGCTTTTTTTTTTTTTTTTTTTTTTTTTTAATCCGGTTTAGCATTTTTATCTCGTGTGTGAAAGTGAATGGAACCTTACTTAGTTTTTAGATTTTATATTAAAACTTTTTTTTTTAGTTCAGTTATAGCGCCAATTCACAACACACATCATCTCAAGGCACTTTACAGTTTACCAGATCATACAGTCAAATTGATTCAAAGTTTTCTATCTAAGGAAAACCAGTTGATTGCATGGACTCATTGACTCGAAGGCAATCCCTCACACTAAGCATGCTTGTAGCGACAGTGGAGTGGGAAAAACTCCCTTTTAACTGGAAGAAACCTCCAGCAGAACCAGACTCAGTGTGAGCGGCCATCTGCAGAGGCCCACTGGAGTTCAAGGAGACAGAAGCAGAAATACAAAAAGCGGCTGTAAGAGGCGGCCTGCTCCAGGAATCACACAGGCGAGCTCTGAGCCAGCTCCCATGTCAGAGGATGAAGAGAGCACATCCAGCCAGTCACAGTCAGAGAAACAGGACTACACTGAAAAACAGGCAGATCACCAACATCTATAAACAAGGGTGTTGATGGCAGCAGCACATGATATTTCTCTCCAGGGTGGTGTCACAGCCAAACAGGAACAGATGTTTTAAATATTAAGTATGCCTGAAAGTGCTAAGAAATCACCCCCAAAAAAGTTTTTTTCTCTTCTTTTTTTATTGAACAAAAGCATTAATTTACATTTTCAGGTAGGAATCTCCACCTTTCTTACAAAAAAGAGAAAATAACAGTTATATACAGGAGATCAACTTAACTTGTGCAAGGCAACAGCAATAAGTAAATAAATAAATAGGCAGTAATATTACAACCAGTGGAAACATACAAAACTTGAAAAAGAATTAAATTAAAATAAAAGAGACAAACTCATTCTGCAACAAGACAGTTCCTTGCATCATGTTAACTTTAGTGTTTTGTTGAGTCAAAAAACAGAAATTTTGACATCACTACATAGTTTTTTGTATATGTCCATATTTGTCGGCTAAGAAATTTTGAGTTCGTTTCTGAAATTTAATAATGAAGGTTTTTGATTTTGCCATTTACATACATGTATATGATATCTTCCCATACTTATAACAATATTGACCATGTCAGATAAATCCTTCGCAATGTCATTCTTGTATGTTAATATATGATTTATCTCAGAATGCCTAATGACATTTACATTGTTTAACAAAATGATCCACTTTTGTTTTAACATTTTTCTCCCTTTACTTGTTAGTTAAAGTAAAACAACATTTTTTTAAAAACCCACCAGATTTGAACGAACCTAAACGAAGGGGTTCCCAAATCGAAATATCATCCAAACAATTGGTTTACAAACGTATATATGAAATTAACCAGTTATTATTTTCTGTGTAGATCTCAAGACTCAGTATTGGTTGATCAAGGACCCCCATTGGGGTTATGACCCCAGCTTTAGGAACCAGTGATCTAAATTCTCAGTGGGATTATAATCATCATATTTATATAAGAACCTAATAGATTTATCAAAGAGTTTTCCTGCCAATATCAACTTTTTCAATTTGAGAGCAGGATTTTCTTTACTTGCACTCAAAACTCCTAATGCTCACATTCAAAACTTCTGCTTTCTTCATTCTCTTCTCCATCAAATCTTTCCCTGATCTAATGCTTCTTCACAGATATTTATTCTCATCTAGTTTACTTTCTTCTCCTGCTTGTAGGATGTATTTCTCTCTCTCACCCTGGAGTCAGATCGTTGCCTAGCAACCTTTCCAGCCAATAGAACGACAGCATCAGAAGGGGTGCGCTTGTTTTTCTCTGTGGAGTTTGCCTGTTACTGCTTAGTGATAATAAAATTACTTTAAAATATAAGTTCTGGTAAAATAAAAAGCTGAAAACACAAACAATTAGAAAGAAAAATATATAAAAACCTAAACATTTATAAGTGGCGATTTCAAAATCAACAATGAAAAGTCACCTAATTTTCTGTTAGAGGCAGAATTACCATCTGCCCTGACTAAAATACTATGAAAGAGGGAATTTTATGGTAAAAAAAAAAAAGTCACAACCATAAGAGCCATAAGGCAACTATGAGAAGAAAAAAAACATAGAGAACAAAAAGTCAGAAATGCAACCAACATATAATGCAGAATTGAAAAATAAAAGTAGGATTAAGCAGAATGATTAAAAAAAGGTGGTCTCTATGTCCTCCAAAAGCCCAACCCTATTGCTGCATAACTATAGAGAAAACTCAAGCTTTTTATTAGTTATTATCAATACACTCAGCTGCTCACTGATATCTCAGACGAGAATTCAACATAGCAAACTTAGTAAAAATGCTATCTATTAATATGTGGTGTAATATTGCTTGGATTTGTAAAATATGTGGATAAACTCAAGCGATACATGACATGAAATGAATTAAATTGTGATGCACATCATTCTGGTGATGAAAATATGATGGTGAGGAAACGTAATCTAAGGTATTGTGGACTTTGAAAAAAGTCTGGGCTGTAGGTCTTTTGGTATTTATGTGATAGCTCATAGTAATGGCTCATCAGAGGAATTAAATAACATTGCGTTTTTTATTGCTTACGTTGAAGTCAATTTTTGATTAAGGCTTAACCCTGTAATGCCAAATGTATCATATTTGATACATACGGTTTCTGAAATGTTTTGCATCTGACACCTTTTGCATAATTTAATGGTAAAAACTTTGCTCAAAATCCTATTGTACACAATCAGATATACCTGATGACAGAGGGCAGAAGACTACACAAAAATAATCTTGACTTATCGCATAGTAATAAATTATTAATATGAAAAATGTATTTCTTGTTTTTCTTTTTACATATTTCGTTAAAAGGCCAAATAAGGACTTCAAACCAAAAAAGTTATTTTCTGTTTTGTTTTATTCTTGGATCGGGCTTTAAAGGGTTAATATGGACCTGGACTTTACTTGACATCTATAGAAAGACAGGTAAAAGGTGCAGGGAGCGGCATCCTCTGATTTGGCTCAGGTTTAACCCATAGAAAGCAGATAAGTCAAGGTTAGAGGTAGAGGATTAAATACCTGAGGTGTAGAAGAGAAGCTTTGCATAAAAGCAGGGCCAGATATCCATTTGTATGGAGGCAAGAGAAGGACGCTGAGATTGTAGAGTTTGCTTTCCAACCTCTTCTTGGATTCCTCCTTTCTTTTGATAAGTTACTTCATATTTCTCAATAACTCCCCGTGTCCCTTCATAAAGGCTATATTAGTAGTTCTTTCGGATAACTTGTGATCCATGGTTATTATTTGGGAAGCATTTCACAGTTCTAGTAAGGATGGTGCTGTAAAAACATAAGTTTATATATTCAGTCACACTCATTTTATTGATGTTCTCCTTATGGAAATGGCAGAGTTTGTAGTCTCAAAAGGTTGCAGGGCTTCAGGTTACTGGTACTTGGACCATCTTCTTATAGTTCTTTTCCCTTGGCATGACTCAAATATTGTTTTGGATTTAAAATTTAATGTAGAGGTAACAACTTCTACTGGGGTCAAAGGTAGATTTGGGTTTTTTCCACTTGTAAACAAAAAGACACTTCACAGGAGTACTATGTGGAAGAGAGGCTTTTAGGGGGAAGGCTTGTAGATATCGCCAGGATGAGATTTGATTTCACTGAGACGCCAGTAATCAACCTGCGTTGAAATGCTGGTGTCAACGCAGGCTGACACCAGCGTACTGGTGTGCATATTGATTATGGGCAAATTACTTATGGATAATTAGAAACAGTTGCAGTTCCAACAGAATATGAAGTTCCAAGAAATCGCCTCACCCAGAGAGAGAAAAAGGTTAAAATTAGTTTAAAGGCAAATGGTTTAAACTTTAAATTAATCTAAGTGATAATGGTGGTATCAATAATGTATTTTGATTTTCAACCCCTTTTAAAGAAAGGACAACTCCAAACCCTTATGGGAAATTAATAACTGATAGCTAATAACTAAATTATTAATGTAAGTAAAGCATAAAATAATACACTGGCTTTTTTTTTAATCAATCAACAAACTGGAGGAATTAATCAAATTAAATTTGGAGGAAAGCAGTGTTTTTTTTAATTGGGTAAGAAAAAAATATATATATTTTTAAAGGTTCCTGAAGGACTAAATGGAGTGACAAATTTTTTCTCCTCTACTGAAGTCTTCTTAATGAGGAAAAGTTTAAAAAAAAACTTTATTTTTATTCATTTCAGACATCTGAAAAACCTTCCTTCCACTAACCATTTACTTTTCCCCCTTTCTCCTTGCAGGATTTAGCCCTGGAAGGGCTGCTGCAGTATTCTGATTCTTTGGTCAGATGTGACTAAGAGATTTCCTCTTTTATCCGAGGTTGGGTTACAGCAGAATAGTAACTGTTTTGCTGTTTATTGCCTAGAGGTAAATCACCGGCAGACAAATGGACTGAAAAGCAGCCATTTTACCATTGACACAGTTACAGGATGCAAAGATGGGGAGGGTTCCAGGAATTCTCCTGAACCCTGAAAAATTTGCAAGCAATAATTGGGAAGGTTGATCTCTTATATTTTGACCATTTCATTTGTGTTTGTTTGACGTCCGTCTTTCCTATTGTCTGTAGTTTGAGTGGATATCTGTGGTCCATTAATGGAATGACACTTTAGCTATTTTTGTCATGGGAAAATAGAGGTGAGCAAATAGTTAAGGTTGAAGTGTATAACAGGAGTTTCCATGGCTCATTATTTCTCCTGATCTGTTTTAAAAACAAACAGCAGGAGGTGGAATGTGAACGGTTACCAACATGATACTGGTAAACTCTCGGGGCAAATGATATGAAACCAAGTAAAAACAGTTCAGTATCTGGACTGCAGTGATAAATCTTCACAACAACATGTCCTGGATGACAACATATGTTTTTCACAAGCACTACAAATCCAACTCCATTGAGCTTTCCAGTCTTCTTAACCTCTGTCTGATCGTACGGTGCGAAAGCTAAGCAGAGATGCACCGGAGATATGATCCTGAAGAAGCAGGTCAGTAAAACCCATAATGGTGCATTTCTGATATTCTGGTTAGAGCTTGGAGTTCTTCTCATTTTTTCCTAAACATCTAAAATTGTCCATTATGATTGATAGAAGGGACATCCTATATTTCCTGCTCCTCATCCCAGCGGCTCCTTCTCGAATCTGCTGCTACTTCTAGAAGTAGCTGAAGTATTATTCAAGCGTTAGAAATACGAATGTCCTACTCATAGGTGTTAAAAGACTAAAACACCCTACTACTCCTATTAACTCTTCCCTTTGCAGAAACATAGATTGTTCTCCTGGAATAATGTGTTTTATTGTTCTATGTACTAGATTTTCTTAAAAATACATACATATTCGAAATTATTTACATATTGCTTCATATAGGCTGAGGTTTTATGCGATGGCTCTTATACAAAATAAAAAAGTAATCAGAACTAAAACGTTATGTTGATGGGCTTGGCAGGACTGACTGGATCCTGAAATTCACATCAACTATTGTCCACATTTCATGTCACGCCCTCTAACACACTTCACAAAGCACATAAAATCAGACCATTCCAAAAACCAGAATAAAAAAGGCAATTTTTATTAACTCCAAAGTTGTACAAAACCAGCTGGTAAGAAATATATATATATATATAACTTTACCAAAAATAGAAATTAGGTTTATAACATTAGAATAGTTGGCCACATAAAGTTCCACTGTGAGAAGTTAACCCATTTAATTGAAACATATAGAAAAAGCAGAAAAATAAACGTTTGTTAATGCAATATAAATGAACTGATAAAGACTTACTGGTTGATCCATTACAAGGGGGATGTAGCAGAATTTGTTGTGACTTATGATGAACATGTCTTAGCTTTTATGTTCCTATAGTTAGGTGGGCCTGACGGTAAGCATAATTTACAGACCTGCAGTGCAAATGTTTTCCCTTAACAGACCCACATGATAAAAGCATCACAGGTGTCTATGCAGCTAAAACAGAACTCTGCAGAGTTTTACTGGAGGATTGGCTTTCTAAGAAATCACAACGACCTTTATGTAAACACAATCTTATAACATCCATCCTGGAATAAAAATAGGAGCCAAGTTATTCAACTTGGTCAATTCGGTTGTTGGTTGAAGATAATATTTAGCAGATTTTAATGTCTGCTATTCTTATGAGATCTAATTCCTTGTGATCTGCACCTTAAACACAGCAAAGATGTCCTTCAATTCCATTTGTAAAGTTTCAGCATCTTCTCTGTAAGCGAAGCCAGATAGTTTTCCCCATTTACAGAAAAGGGGCTAATGTCCAACACTGGGAGGTCAGCTGGAAGCTGCTGAAGCAGAGTGCCACTTCCTGCATCCCACACCTGAAAAGAAGCACAACCATGAATGATGCAAAGCATAACACCACATTAAAACAATCAGCCAGTAGAGTTTGAACAGGACAGACCCAAATGATGACAATAGATCAGCCATATCATACAGGGTAGTTCTATTTTATGTAAATTATAATTTTCTAAAATGGAACTCTGTTTCCTCTGTCGTTCCATTTTGTAAAATGGAACGACAGCAGTGTTATTTAAAAAGTCCTGATTGAACAGAAAGTAAAGGCATATTATACAATAAGTTTAATCAAATCACACAAACATCAGTTAAAATGTTTTCAACCCAAGAACACCAAGAAGATGGAACGGAGTCACTGACAGGTGACTATTTTGCCAAAAGTCAACATTTAGAGATCAACGGACGCATCTGCTCTAACAAGCCAAAACAACTCTGTTTACATTCGATAAGTAAGTAAGTAATGTTTATTTATATAGCACCTTTCACAGACGGAGTTCACAAAATGCCTCACAAAAATACAATACAAATAAAAATACATTTACCATCACAGAAGACATGGTTATAAAAAAAATTAAAATGTTTTCTTAAACAAGTAGGTTTTCAGTTCAGCCTTAAAAAACATCAACAGAATCAAGTTAGCGCAAGGAAAGAGAAAGATCATTCCAGAGCGCCGGGGCGTCTGCCTGAAAGGAGCAATCTCACCTGGTCCTGGACCAACAATATGGTGCAGCACTGGTAAGAGGGATTCAGACAGATAAGAGTGAAACCATACAGCACACAGACTACGCCCTGGCTTCCTTACATTGCTCTCCATTGTTTACTTTCCTGATTTCTGTCGCAATGGTGACATCATCGACGCTAAAGGGCGGATTATACTTCTGCAACTGCACACATCAAATGTCGCTTGTGTCTGGTTGCGAACCAGTTTTGCTAGAATGCTTCTGCAATGTCACTCTGGAATGTCTAGGGATGCACAGCAGTTTCCCGCCAAAGCGCAAGGGGGAGCCTATACAAAAACTTGCGAGAACTTTGGAGGATGGTCATGAGAACTTCTTCAGCGGCATTGGTGGGTGTGTTTATTTTCCAAAACATGTCTGAGGCATCGTACAAGTGGTTGTACCTCCGAACCTCCTTGACAGGAATTTTTTTGAGGTGCTCGACGACGGCTGCAGAGCCTCTGTGCGGGGGGAGTGGTCGCGCACAGAGACAGATTTGACGGTTGCAGAGGCTATGTGTCAGAATTATAAATTGGCCTTAAAGGGATAGTTCGGGATTTTTGACATGAATCTGTATGGCATCCCCATCACCAGTGTCATGCAATCACACTGACTTA
>NW_015150887.1:363864-366104 GCF_000732505.1 Cyprinodon variegatus
ACCTTTCACAGACGGAGTTCACAAAATGCCTCACAAAAATACAATACAAATAAAAATACATTTACCATCACAGAAGACATGGTTATAAAAAAAATCATAATCTAGAATTAAAATGCTTTCTTAAAGAAGTAGATTTTCAGTTCAGCCTTAAAAAACATCAACAGAATCAAGTTAGTGCAAGGAAAGCGAAAGATCGTTTCAGAGCGCCGGGGCATCTGCCTGAAAGGAGCGATCTCACCTGGTCCTGGACCAACAATATGGCGCAGCACTGGTAATAGGGATTTAGACAGATAAGAGTGAAACCATACAGCACACCGACTAAGCCCTGGCTTCCTTACATTGCTCTCCATTGTTTACTTTCCTGATTTCTGTCACACTGGTGACATCATCGATACTAAAGCGTGGATTATACTTCTGCAACCGCACATATCAAATGTCGCTTGTGTCTGGTTGTAGGGTTGTCAAAAGTATCGATACTCAAAAAAGTATCAATACTTTAAAGTTGTATCCGGATACAATACTCATTTTCAAAAGTATCGATACAGTGCTACCACCAGTGGCACCTAAACAGTCATTCATTTTCTGCGCAGATTAGAGGAAATGCACTTTCTGAATACTGTGTGATTGAATAATTCTGTGCACTTTTTGGTTTCAGACTTTTTTCTGTAACAGGTGCAGCTACTGAGAATTATTTTATAACTGGTTTGGCTAGTGTCATTGTTATGTGTGTAAAGCATAGCCAAGGAAGGAACACTTAATTTTAATTTAATAAGTTTTTTTATCAAGCTTGCTTAATATTGTGCACAGCATACAACCTCAAAATATTGTTTATTGTATCTATTTATTGTATTTTGTTTATTCATGAAAAAATTTCTGTTGAATATTGGAGTCGTTGTTTTTATCCTTGTGGTATTGAAAATGACATCGAGTATCGAATATTTTCCTTAGTATCGGTATCGAGTTGAAAAGTTTAGTATCGTTACAACTCTATCTGGTTGCGAACCAGTTTCGCTAGTATGCTTCTGCAATGTCGGTGTGGAATGTCTAGGGATGCACAGCAGCTTTCACCCAAAGAGCAAGGGGGAGCCTATTCAAAAACTCACGAGAACTTCGATGGATTGTCACGAGAACTTCTTCGGCGGCGCCGGTGGAAGTGTTTATTTTCCAAAACAACATGTCTGAGGCATCGTACAAGTGGTTGTACTTCCTCGTACCTCCTCGATAAACCTTTTGTCCTGGTTATCCATTGTTGTTATTACTCCTTGGTAGGGTTGTCACGATACTAAACTTTTCAACTCGATACCGATACTAAGTAAAATATTCGATACTCAATGCCATTTTCGATACCACAAGAATAAAAACAAAGACTCTAAAATTCAACAGAAATATTTTCATTACTAAAAAAAATACAAGAAACAAATAAAAAAACAATATGCTGTGCGCAATATTAAGCAAGCTTGATAAAAAAACTTACAAAATTAAAATTAAGTGTTCCTTCCTTGGCTATGTTTTGCACACATAACAATGACACTGGCCAAACCAGTTAAACAAAAATCATTCTCAGCAGCTGCAACTGTTACAAAAAAAGTCTGAAACTGAAAAATGCACAGAATTATTCAATCACACAGTGATGAGAAAATGCATTTTCCACTATTCTGCACTTTAGATGGCTGTATCGATACTTTTGAAAATGAGTATTGTATCCGGATACAACGTACTCCTTGGTTTTTAAAAACGGCGCCTCCCGGCCCCAAATCGAGAAGGATGACCACACAGACAGCTGGAAAGGAATACCAAGGACCAATAAAAGCTGCTTTTTGTCTGCGCACTTACGCCTGAGGTCTGTGCGGGTTTGCGACCATCCGAAGTGTAGTCAGGAATTTTTTTGAGGTGCTCCACGACGGCTGCAGAGCCTCTGCGCAGGGGGAGTGGTCACGCACAGAGACAGATTTGACGGTTGCAAAGGCTATGTGTCAGCCTTTGCAACCTTAGGAGTGACTGACTGTGTGTGGTTGTTCTTCTTTGTATGCCTTCGTGTGGCCCTGCGATGGACTGGCTTTTTTACTAGGAGTAGGGCTGCAACAATGAATCGATAAAATCGATAAAAATCGACTTTTAAAAGCGTTGGCAACGAATTTCATCATCGATTAGCTGTGTCGCGCGATTATTGCGTCATCCGCCGCGCCGTCATCACTGCCTCTTGACTGAAAGAGGAAGAAAAAAAAATACGGCAGAGCGAG
>NW_015150887.1:366718-372379 GCF_000732505.1 Cyprinodon variegatus
GAGAACTCTGCTCACAGGATGCTGCCAGGGGTAAGTCAGTGTGATTGCATGACACTGGTGATGGGGATGCCATACAGATTCATGTCAAAAATCCCGAACTATCTCTTTAACCCAGCGTGATGCCTTTGTAATTAAGCAAGATTAAAAAATAGCTGTGCTAGCCAATTCAGAGACAGAGGCAGAATCTGAATGAAATAGAAGCTCAAAGAAACAATACAGTACAAATCAGCATATCAGTGACTTTAAAATGAAACTTTCAATATGTAGACTTTGTCAAAAATATGTGTGGGACAATTGATTTAAATTTGATTGGGGCAGCAGTGGGGTGGTGGTTAGCACCATCACCTCACAGCAAGAAGGTTCTGGGTTCGAGTCCCAGGAGAACCAGGACCTTTTCACGTTTTTGCTGTGTCTTCGTGGGTTTCCTCCGCAGTGAAAAAACTAGCATGTTTGGTTGACCGGACATTCCAAATTGCCCTTAGGAGTGACTGACTGTGTGTGGTTGTTCGTCTTTGTATGCCTCTGTGTGGCCCTGCGATGGACTGGCTTTTTTACCAGGAGCACAAGTGCTCCCAGATAACAACATTTAGGAGCCCGAAAATTTTTTTAGGAGCACCATGAATTATCGTGAATAGCACAACTTTTTAAATTAAAATAACCTGGGTAATAATTCAAGTTTGACTTTCTTTTTCCAAACAGGGAATCCCAGTTACCTTCCTATTCCTGCCCTTTGCAATATGTACAAAACATAAGGTTGTTTAATTTGGTTTTTAAGAAAGAATAATTTAAGAAATCATAATTTCAGCTGATGATGGTAAAAAAAAGTTATTTATTAAGATGTTATAAAATATTGCTTGAGTTATAATTAGGGGGAGATACTCAAGCAATACATGACAAATGAATCAAATTGTGGAACACATCATTTTGGTGATGATAAATATGATGGTAAGAAAAGTATTGTGTGGACTTTGAAAGAAGTTTGGCCTATAGGTCTTGTGGTATTTATGTGACAGCTCATAGTCATGGCTCATCAGAGGGATTAAATAACATTACATTTTTTTTAATGCTTATAGTGAAGTCATTGTTTGATTAATATATGATGTCACCATCCCATCACCATCCAGCAGACGTCAGTGCAGCGCTTGTTTCCTGATATAAAGTTAAAGTCATCCTGTGCTAGTAATGAATATAACAGCGGGCACGTTTACCATATTAAGTAGCTGGAATGATTGTTTAATATTTAGCAAATCACCTGCCTCCCAGACCCTTTACTTTGGACCTGCCGTTACCCCTGGCAACCCCATGTTATTAACTGTCAAGACTAGCTGTCAGCATTTCACAATAAAAGCATGGGAGACCATCAATTGTTGTCTTATTTCTGTATGTATTATTAATAATTGCTGCATTACTGCTGCTGTTGAATAAAGTTATTCTGTAATATATATTGATAATTAATTACAGTTCAGCCATTCCTAATACATATAAAAAATGAGTGCACAAACACAGAGACTTACCAGGGTGGACTTGGAGGCCTCATCCCCAGCGCAGACCAGCATGCCATGTCCGTCTGGATTCCTGAACACCGTGTTCTTGGTGAGCAATTTGCAGGATGAACCTGCATTAAATGTCTGCACAGGAGAACAGGAGCAGCTGGGCAGCTGGCTTGAGTCCTGTTGAGGGGTGCGAGTCAGTGCCATCAGGACGCATCGTAGAGTCGGATGAGAGCGTCCTGCAGCATAGATGACATTTAATTACACACAGCCTTGAGCTTAAAAAGAAAACACTCAGGTCACAACAGTTCACACGACCTGCATCCAGGTTTTTCAGTGCTTAGTTCTGTTTAATCCATGGATTAATCCATTGATTAATGGCCCTAGATCTGACCATCCAAAATTATGACATAAAATGCATTTTGTTAACTGGGTTTTTTCAGTGTTATTTGACTAAATGTAATATTTTTTGTTACGTGGCTTGGGGTAACATCAGCTGAAATTTGCCACTTAATCAACGTGATTGCAGATAAAACTGATAAGTTGTTCAGTTGCATGGTTCTAGCAGCAGTGTCTAATGATTATAACATAGAGATGGGGTCTTACCAGGCCGGTATGTGACCAGACAGTGTCTGCTCTCTGTCTCCACTTGGATATCTGTGCAGCCACCACTCTCTAGAGGCAGCATATGGGGTGTGTATGTGGTTTCATTCATCTGCTCCCAGAAACAAGCACCCTCCAGTGATCCGGCAATAAGTCCACCACAGGGGAAAGAGCTAGATGCCGCCCGTGGTACATAGGACAAAGATGCAACTGGGCACCTAGAAGCACCAAAGATCCATAACTTTAGCCTCAATAACAGACAGAAGGGTAGTTGTAATATGAAGATGTTAAATTCTACTGCTTCATCAGCAAGATAACTAACTGGAAGAGAAGTTTTTACCTGGATCGAAGAGGTTCCAGCTCATGAACGTGTGTGCTGGTATCTCTGGTGTCATAAACCAGCACCGAGCCATTGCTTAGACCAGCATAGACATAGTTACTATTATCCAAAGACCAGCAGCAGCTCCATACAGGTTTATCCGTTTTGTAGGTCTGAACCACCGTGTTGGTAAGTAAACTGCAAAACAAGTGTTTCTGATTAAAGCCACGACAACAGACATTTAGAATGACTAAACCAGAAAGAGAATCCTGTTGAAGTAGTTTCAACTTCAGTTTAACTCTCTGGATTTCCCTTAACTTATCTTTGCCTGTTGTTTCAAGTAAAGCTCCAGTATTAATCTAATATCACAAGTACAGAGGAAAGAAAACATCTCATTGTTTCACTACAAACTGCAAAGCATCTGATGCTAAATCTAAAAAAAAAATAAAAATAAATAAAAATAATTATAATGTAAACATGGTATTTTTAAAGATATAAATCTCTTGCTTTGCAATGCTTTTACGTTTTGATAGGTTATCAATATGATCTCCCATATCAGCTTCTCTGATTGGTTGATGTGGCTCGTCGAGCATTAAAAGTAACATTTTTTCAATTCCAGCAGCTGCTGCTTGTGACGCGTGTCAGAACCTCATGAGGCGCAGCTTCAGCTGCTTGAGATGCTCTGCAGGACATTCTGATGCCCCATGATGCACGTCGACCATTGAGTTTGCATGTAAACCAGCTGCTTCAATCACATGCGGCGTGAACGTAGCAGAAGAGTCCTTACCAATTTCCAGAATTCAGATTGAGCCTCGCTGTCAGATTTCCTGCTATAATGAGATTTTGTCTGGGTCTTTTACGGAGGTTTAGGAACACCGAGCTCTATATACATCAGTGTAATTCAAAGCATCTGTAAAGTGGGTGTAAGCAGTGAGAAACCATTTTTATAAGGTACTATGGTGAAAGGCTTACCTTGTTAGTTTAATGGTGTTGTCTAGCGCAGCAGATAAAAGCAGACTGTTGTTCTCCTTGCTGAAGGACAGACCCCTTATCTGTTTGCTGTGGATTGGAACATACTGACTAGCTTTCATGTTGACCAAGCTCACCTTTTTCACTCCACAACCTAATGGAGAATAAAAAGATTTAAAGGAAACATTACTTCAGAGAAGTTCAATTAGAGTACTAAGCTCTAATATCAAGCTTTGCACTGTGATTTAAAGGGCAAACTTAAATAAATGCAGGAAGAGTAGGAATCTGTGTAACAGCAACTGGTTTAGGTGTTAACATTTTATTTCAACTGATACCCATTTCACCCCTACTTTAAAGCCTCATTAATGCAGTGAGACCTGCAACAGTAGATACTATAAATAAACAGTTACACTATTATTAAGCACAATGGTGAGACGGTACCTTTATTAACTACAAATAATCATCAATACCAAAAAACTAAGTTTAAAGGGAAAATGTGTTTCTTTTTTCAGTTTAGAAAAGCAGGAAATAGCTAAAATGACTTCAGACAAGAAAATGCAAAAGTAATTTTAAGGAAGAGAGAGATGTTGAACAAGTTCTATAAAACAAAACACAGCAGCAAAACACAGCAGCAAAACACATTCAGTAAAATAAACTAATTAGAAAAAAAAAAAATAGGAAGTGAGAAAGTTACCTGGCACTAGTGTGGAGTGAGGGGATGGCTGTGAGGCAAGCAGACAGCACAGAGGTTCACAGTAGGACAGAACTCTGCAGCCACCTGCCTGAGACACCAGCACCGCCTTAGAGAAGCTGTACTGTGAGGTCCTGGAGCCCTCCAGCCTCTGAGACAGGCTTAACAGAGGGGAGAAGGAAGAGGAGCATGAGGGGGAAGCCGAGCTTCTTCCTGTCTGGGCCATCAACGCTTTTAGTTCCTACAAAAAGTGCAGACAGATGTGCAGGTTTAAAAAACAATGTAGCTGCAACAGGGAAAAATATGAGTGTAATTCTATTGGGTAAGCCATAAAACCTTTAATTGGACTTTTTACAGAATCTAAAACATGGATCAGCTGTTATTGTGCTTGAAGTTATCTGCTAAGAACCCGTAATTTATTTTTGTAGGCTGCAGTATGGTTTTATTTTATTAATTAGTTTTTTAAACCACACCAACATTTAGTTTAAAGGAAAAAAAATATATAAGTAAATACGATATATGGTATTTATACCTGCAGCTCTTGCTGCGCCTGTCCATATTTGCTGGTGACGGCCTGAAACTTCAGTTTATACTCGGCTGATTCCAGTTCAGCTTTCCTCCTCAGAGATTGCTCCAGCTCCAGAGATCTGAACACAGACACACACAAGATTTACAATTTCACCGATATATAAAGATGACATGGCATGAACATTTGCAGCAAAGACTTCTTTAAACATGTATTGTTGGATTTTTAAAACTGGCTGTTAAATCATCTTATTTCAGGTAAGATCAATAATAAAATCTGATCAACAGGATTAAAACACTTAATTTCTATAAAAATAATCGTATGCAGGGTACCGCATGTAGATGTTATGGATAGTTGTAACGATGAGTCAATATGTTTTCCTTTAACACTTGCCACTGCCAGATTGTATCCGAAAACAATTCACCAATGGGCAATTGTCTTTATGAAATTATGTCAAAAATGTATTTTGAGAGAGGCAACTGTGATCCTCACTTGTTTCTAGTCTTACATCTTAAGTTACCGTTGAAACAAAGAGTCAAATGTTTACCTTTTTAAATGCTCTTGCTCAGAGTTGTCCAGGGCTCTCACTTTTGGAGCATACAGCAGCACAATGTCAGACGGCTTTGCTTTCTTGTTGCACTAAAAAGAGAAAACTATTAAATGCTAAAAAGATGAAAGCCTGCAGTTGTATTATTGTTTAACTGATTGACTTTCCGCTGAGATCTATTGGGGTTACTCACCTGTGGACATTTACCAGCTGAGCCCTGAGCCTTGAGCCAGCGCTGAATGCAGGTCTTCCCAAACAGGTGTCCACAGCGCAGAGCAGAGAGCCTGTGTTCCCCTGCAGTGGTCCATGCCTCAAAGCAGATGGTGCAAGTATCTCCTTCCGTGTCGCCGCTGTTAGATGTTAGGTCTGATGACTGGGCTGCAACGGCTGGCTGCAGGTCAAAATGATGCATTTCAAAACATTTTGGTGGATGCATAAAGTAAATATTTTCTACAACTGCAAAGAAAGTTGATTTTAGGTGGAGGTATGCACTGGTAATGGTGATGGCATTGTTAC
>NW_015150887.1:374760-378101 GCF_000732505.1 Cyprinodon variegatus
CACTATATATTTACTAGCTATATATCCACACCAGAGTGTACACAACCTATACACAACAACACATGAATTCAATTCCTGAACCCCTGACAACTTTCTACCAGTGAAATATGGTGCATGTTCACGATTCTCCACGGTATCTCAATGATCGTGGTAAACTTCACATTCTGCTCATGCAGACGGTTAACTGAACCCGGTTTACAGTAATCGTGGCCTGACATTTTATGTCCAGATTTGTGCAGGAATAGCATGTCCAAGTCTGACCCTTTTGAGTGCATTTTATGAATCATCACTCAGGCGACCAGAGATACAAGCATGCATTTAATTGGTAAAAAAGTAAACAAGGAAATAAAAGCAAGTGGGAAACTCCCTGTGGAGATAAAACAAAAGAAAAATCCAAGATCAACTGTAAAAAAGCTCAAAACAATATTTGATTCCAGAGAGATAAGACTTGGATAGTAATTAAAATACCGTCTAAGGATTGGTTTCTAAGGAATTCAATTGCGATTATTTTTCACCAGTATTAAGATTCAATTTTGATTTTTTTTGTGTTTTACAGCTACCTAAAGGGCTGGAGTGAAATATTTTAATCACCTTGACAACAGCAGACAAGGAAGACGACATGAAGCACAAGATGGACTCTGGTAGCGTTATGCCCATGCGAGAGGAGCCAGATGCCGTTTGCTAGCGGTTCGACGCGTTTGGAAAACATGCGTTAAACGGCTATTTTCAGTGGGAAAGAGGCTTATGATGACAATGGCTGCGTATTTGTCTGCTGGTTTGATAATGGTGGATTTGAGTTTATCTAGAGCCCATTTTTCCTCCGTTATAGATGTTGTTTCTGGTTGTGGTCCGACATTTTGCAGCTCCCTATGATTTCATACTAATAGCTGTAAGAAAAAAGGAAGCTTTTTATTGGGTGGTGGTTCCCACAGTAAAGGTGGTTTTAAGGGTCATGGTCACTGGTCTATTAAATCAACACAGTCCATCTGAGTTTGACATTTTATCCTACAAATAGCGAATTTGTCCCCCTAGTGGGAGTTAGAGGTGCAAATGTGTTACAAATAAAAAAGTAAATTGATTAATTACAAATAAAAAAAGAAACTAGTTAACTATTATGCTCTTACTACATCAATAACAATAAGCCTACAAACATTGGAGGGAAAACTTCCATAGCAGAAGGTAAAAACGGAGGCTGATGTAATCAAAGACAAGGGTCCTATTGAAGAGATGCACTGGTATCCTTTTCCCCCTTAAGGAGGAAATTAATTACTGGTAGCATCAACCCCAAACCACCCCGATGAAAGACAGAGTACAGGTCAGCAGGGGGCGCTGTTCTACAAGGAAAATTCTATGGAAGCATTATACCTCAAGTTACAGAAACCACTAGTAGATGGATTATTTTAATAGTTGATATTGATCAGAACAATTTATATAATAAACATTTATGGCTTAAATAATCCAAAACAAAATATGAATTTATTTTCAACAATAGAAAATAGGACCATACTTCTATAATCCTTATTCCCTTCAGCTAAAGTTATATAGGGAGGGAATTTTAAAGCAGTAAAGGATAAGAATAAGGACAGTTGGCCACCGAGAAACCGAACATCTAACTTAGAACCATCGGTAATAGAATGGATCTAACTGATATATGGAGAAATAAACATTTAGAAGACAAATCTCCACACAGATAAGGACAGATCTCCATAATCCCGTTTTGAGTTCTGGTTGATTTTTTCAGACGTTGTAAATAAAGTGATAAGCTCGGAGATGAACCATAAATCCTTTACAGACCTCAAGGTCATCACTGTCAAAGTAGACGCCGAATAAACTCACCATAAAAACAGCGCAGATTATTTGAAATAATCAAAATCTTGCTAGAAAACCAAGAATTCCAAACAGCTGCCCTAGAAATCATTAATAAATACTGGACTCAAGCTAATTCACTAAAAAATAATGATATTTGAAATCTAGTCAGTTGCTATAACCGTCTCACGAATTATTACACAAATGACAAAAGGAATATTAGTCATCTAAAAACTAATGGAAATATTGAAGGACACAAAGAAGATTAAGAATACTAAATTGGAAGTAGATACAGTTAATGAAAACAAGGTCAGGCGTGCTTTTATTAGATCTAGAAGGAAATGGCTACAACAAGGAGAAAAGTATTTATTTAACCTAGAAAAAAGAAACTTTAAGCAATCATTATAAGGAACATTCAAAATTAATGATGCACTTATTGACGATGACAGAGAATGTCAAAATTTAGAGAAAGAAGAAAACATGGATATATTCCTTAAAGACAAAAATGAAAATAAAAAAAAGTCATTGAACACCCTCTTAATTCACTGTGTGATCAATAAATGAATCTTAAAGAAACTAAAGAAGGTATTTGGCTCCCTGTAGCTCAGAGAATAGACTTTAAAATCCTTCATTAGTCTATAACTCACTGAATGGATCAGCGCCTCAATACATAACACATTTGTTGGCAGCCTCCCAGACCACTCAGGTCTGCTAGTTCCTGTCTACTCTGTACACCCAGAACTAGAACCAACCATGGAGAAGCAGCATTTAGTTCCTATGCTCCACTGATCTGGAACAAACTTCCAGAAGGCTGTAAAAGTGCTGAAATCCAAAGTTCTTTTAAGTCAAAGTTAAAAACAAATTTGTTTAGAGCTGCCTTTGACTGTTGAAGTTAAACTGCTAATTGCGGTATTAGTTTAAGGTTGTGATTTGAATGAGGGAGTGGCAGCCTAGTGGTTAGTAGGGGTGAGTATCGGCACAGGTGTTGGGATGTGATATGCACTATATATAGCAATATTTTTCCTATCAAAATTAAATGTATAGATAAAAAAGCAAGTGCTGTGTATTTTCATCAGAAGATATTGATTATTTAGTTATTTGGTTATTGAGGCCTGAGTCAGTCCATGTTTTCCACTCTGAGTGCTTCAACTACAGATATGGAGCTGCTCCGCAAGGCTAAAGGGCTTCACAGTGTCACCTGATAGAGTGGCGGTGCTGAGGTAGTCAATTTCCCCTCAGTTTTAGCTAAAAATGTTTTGTTTAAAAAAAAACTATATACCAGGAACTGAAAGCTCAATATATCAGGCAGCCAAAAATCACTTTTGGGCGTTTCTCAATATGCGTTCTTGAGCGTTCTCGTGTACTCGTGGCACGTCATCAGACTCAGCCCGAGTACCGTTCCAATTCTCCAGAACGCAAGATCGAGAACGCATCAAATCCCCGGATGTTGTTCTCACCCCGCCCTCTTTATCGAGCATGCATCAGAGCAGACTTGTGCGTTCTTCAGACTGACCGCTTCCCCAGAATGCCCCGCG
>NW_015150887.1:378920-382574 GCF_000732505.1 Cyprinodon variegatus
GTTGCTGCTCTATAGGAAATATCACTTCCATATAACCATCCATTTTTTTTATCCATTCATTTTATCTCACATTTAATCCCAGTTGGGGTCGTGAGGGGTTCTGGTACCTATCTCCAGCTGTTTATGGGCAAGAGGCGGGGTACACCATGGACAGGTCGCCAGTCCATCGCAGAGCAACACAGCAAAAAAACAACCATTCACATATAAGGAGAATTATGAGAAGCCAATTAACCTAACAGTCATGTTTTTGGACTCTGGGAGGAAGCTTCAGTACCCGGAGAGAACCCACGCATGCTCAGGGAGAACATGGAAACTCGGGAATCGAACCTGGAACCATCTTGTGGTTACGGCACTGAGTAGCCCCATTATTTAATACTTTTTCATATAACTTAATGAACTAATTCCAAACCAAAAATTGACAACTTTCTCCAAGAACATTTTAGTTATAATTCAAACATCAAAAATGAAAATGAAAACAATTTTTAACAAACTTAGAGTCCCTGACAATGGATGTTACACCCCCTTGTACGGGTATATACCCTCTGTCATTTATGTTTTCTTTTATCTTTACAATTTTGTGTTTATTGCCCTCAATGTAATATTTTAGGTTTTATATCATTTATTATTGTAAAAAAAAAAAAAAGAAAATATGATAAACCAGAAAAAATGGTGCAAAACCGGGTTTATAGCTTTCACTGTAAAATGTGCTATTTTGTGTCTTCGTTTTATTTTACATTTTAAGGAATAATAATCTCTGGTATGGAAAGTAGTTAAAAATGTGCGGACATTTTTGTGCGCGATTTTTGCATCGCGGCACCCGTAGTCCCTGCTGCCGCTGAGCTCTGCGGCCATTCTCTCAACAAACCGCGCTAATACCGAGGCCTGCAAGCTAAGATAAAGCTAACAACTGCAAACATAGACATCTTTTCACTTGCATCTAACACACGCGTCACGTTAACATGCCAAACGGGTTATTTTTATGGTTTCTCCATAATTTTAACTACAATTTATGGGCGCGTTTCCCATATTTACCAAGCATTTATAACAGTATGTTATACCGATCATCCTCCTAAATAATGCTTCTGACAGCGGTAAACATAAGCAGTGAAAAAATATCCTATGTTACAATACAAGTAATGGAGCCTACATGTATAAAAACGCTACATGATTAATTAGTTAGTTATTTAGCAGGCTGCTATTAACAGTCGTTGTGTAACCGTTAGCAAAACAGTGTCACAGTCAAACACTTACCATTAACAGTAGCTGTCCCAGCTCCCAATAACTACACAGTGTCACATGGCTAACCACCATATAAATTTTAGCTTATTATGTCGTTGTGGGCTAGTGGTTATTTTTTGATCCATACAACAGTAAACACGCTGGTCAAAAGTCGAATCTCCCGGCTCAGCTGCGTTATACCCCAATCTGACCCGGAAGCACATTCAAGCACCACCAACGCGTTTGTGTGCGCCCAGACATACATCCGGTGGGAAACTGTTTTGTTTTTTTTAGGCCCAAGCAGCTAAGCCTAAAAGCCTATTTTGCTTGAATCCCACGCCGCCTCCTTACCACCAACCTTTAACTATCAAGTGCATTTCGCAAAAAAGCCACACCCAAAGCTTTGGAAGGCCCCTGAAACAAGATTATTTATTTATTTATTTATTTATTTATTTATTTATTTATTTATTTATTTATTTATTTATTTATTTATTTATTTATTTTAACATATAAAATATTTTTTAATAAAAAATGAAAGAAATTAAATAAAAATAAGAAAAAAAATGAAAACGAAACAAAAAATACTGAATGTTAGAACTGTAACTATACAGTCATATGTTTACAGCACTTTCTTTCATCACAATGCTTTTATCACTCCTGCTTACCTTATCAAGCCTGCAATTTAAAAAAAGGAAATAGTCTAGAGAGCTGTACTTAACAAAATGTAGTTTTTGTTTAGACTTGTGTGTACAAAAAGTCAAATAAAATCTGTCTAAGTCTCTAAAAAAGGGAAAGCAGTCATTGCTATGGCAACACAGTGAAGCTGTGTGTTCGTGGCTATAGCTCTATGGCGCAGGTCAACATGATTGATTGATTGATTGATTGACTTTATTGATCTCACACTGGAGTAATGTCATCGTTACATCGGCTCAAATAGTCAAAAAGAAAAGAAGGTGCCAAAGGAAGAAAAAGGTGAATGGGGGTATATTCAGTATAAGGGCCATTTACTCAGTGGCACAGTGGGTAGCACTGCTGCCTTGCAGCAAGAAGGTTCTAGGGTTGATTCCCGGCACGGGGTGTTTCTGCATGGAGTTTGCATGTTCTCCCTGAGCATATGTGGGTTCTCTCCGGGTACTCCGGCTTCCTCCCACAGTCCAAAAACATGACTGTTAGGTTAATTGGCTTCTCTAAATTCTCCTTACAGTAGGTGTGAGTGTGTGATTGAATAGTTGTTTGTCTCTATGTTGCCTCGCCCGTAGACAGCTGGAGATAGGCACCATCACCCCTCACAACCCCTTTTGGGATAAGCGTGACGGAAAATGGATGATGGATATTATACAGGGTTATTGCACAGGGTATGTACATGGGTATTTATATAGATGCATATTTTAATATATATATATATATATATATATATATAGCTTTTGCACAGGGTATTAAATAGTAATTGCACATTAAACATTGCACAAGTTATTGCCATTGTAGTGTCGCATTGTAGAGTCAGGTTGCAGCAGGGAGAATGACCTGTGGTAGTGCTCCTTTTCACAAACAGGGTGTAAAAGTATTTCACTACAGTCTGGTGTAGGGGTTGTGCTGTGTTGTCCATAATGGATGTAAGTTTGGACAGCTCACTCCTCTCAGCCACTTCCTCCACTGAGTCCAAAGGTCAGCCGAGGACAGAAGCGGCCTTTCTCACCAGTTTGATCAGTCTCTTTCTGTCCCGCCCAGCATAAAATAGGGTAGAGGAGGGCCGATGCCACCACAGAGTCATAGAAGGGTTTAAGCAGGGTCTGCTCACGCCAAAGGATCTCAGCGTCCTCAGAAGGTGGAGGCGGCTGAGAGCAGCCATTTGCAAGTAAAAAAAAAAAAAAAACCAAACAAGAAAAAAAAAAAACTTCAAAAAAGAACCTCCAATTAAGGAATAAATAAAACCTTAATCCCTTTCCCAAACTGGGAATTTTTTGTCAGTGTGACGAAGATGCAGAAAAATAGCGGAAATTAATTTTGAATGCATGTGTTTCTTCTGCCACCAATTCGACGTTACACAGGCTGCCAAATTCCAGCGTGCCTGCACTAATGCAGACTCACTATTTAAGGGCTGAATGGTCCACTCGCCCTACCCGCTACGTGGTTTGGGTCAGCCCTTATTGTGGCAAACCTTCTTTGGGAACGCACATAGGGAGGGTTGGTGCCTAGGGGCCTGTTTGGCCAGTTTCAACCTTTTTTTTCTTTTTAATAGAAAATGAACAGTATACAAAGACTCGTTGAGGTGGAAGCATTAAAACATGGGTGGAAAAAAGTAAAACATGGGGCTAAACCTAAGAACAGATACATAAACAGTAAGGCCAATGAATAAAAATAAGAGCAAGATAAGGAGAAGTACAGGCAGTTACTTTTTTTTTTTGCAGAAACATATTTCAAATGTTTCAATGAGGT
>NW_015150887.1:383082-384295 GCF_000732505.1 Cyprinodon variegatus
ATAATAATAGAGCAGGGATTTAAAACAAAAGAAAACTTGAGATACTAAGCGCTGCAAAAGCCTATTTTGCTTGAATCCCACGCCGCCTCCTTACCACCAACCTTTAACTATCAAGTGCATTTCGCAAAAAAGCCACACCCAAAGCCCTGCAACAAGATTATTTATTTATTTATTTATTTATTTATTTATTTACATTAAACATATAAAATATTTTTTTAATTAAAAAATGAAAGAAATTAAATAAAAATAAGAAAAAAAAAATGAAAACGAAACAAAAAATACTGAATGTTAGAACTGTAACAATACAGTCATATGTTTACAGCACTTTCTTTCATCACAATGCTTTTATCACTCCTGATTACCTTATCAAGCCTGCAATTTAAAAAAAGGAAATAGTCTAGAGAGCTGTACTTAACGAAATGTAGTTTTTGTTTAGACTTGTGTGTACAAAAAGTCAAATAATATCTGTCTAAGTCTCTAAGAAAGGGAAAGCAGTCATTGCTTTGGCAACACAGTGACGCTGTGTGTTCGTGGCTATAGCTCTATAGCGCAGGTCAACATGATTGATTGATTGATTGACTTTATTGATCTCACTCTGGAGTAATGTAATCGTTACATCGGCTCAAATAGTCAAAAAGAAAAGAAGGTGCCAAAGGAAGAAAAAGATGAATGGGGGTATATTCAGTATAAGTGCGTCCACATTAAACAGGATTATTATACAGGGCCATTTACTCAGTGGCACAGTGGGTAGCACTGCTGCCTTGCAGCAAGAAGGTTCTAGGCTTGATTCCCGGCACGGGGTGTTTCTGCATGGAGTTTGCATGTTCTCCCTGAGCATATGTGGGTTCTCTACGGGTACTCCGGCTTCCTCCCACAGTCCAAAAACATGACTGTTAGGTTAATTGGCTTCTCTAAATTCTCCTTACAGTAGGTGTGAGTGTGTGATAGTTGTTTGTCTCTATGTTGCCCTGCAAAGGACTGGTGTTCTGTCCAGGGTGGACCTCACCTCTCGCCCGTAGACAGCTGGAGATAGGCACCAGCACCCCTCACAACCCCACTTGGGATAAGCGTGACGGAAAATGGATGGATATTATACAGGGTTATTGCACAGGGTATGTACATGGGTATTTATATAGATGGATATTTTAATATATATATATATATATATATATATATATATATATATATAGAATTCCAGCTTAAAAAGTTTTTG
>NW_015150887.1:386141-388871 GCF_000732505.1 Cyprinodon variegatus
TGGCCACCCCTATCATCGTTTCCCCCTAATAATCACGTGGAATATTCAAAACATTTTATTTTTATATATATTAGTTATTATTTTTTCATATATTCATAATTACTTGATAACAAAAACCCTGTGGTTAATTAAACACATCAATATACTATCATTAAAGACAGAATTCATGCTCTTTTCAGAACTAGATTTTGGGTTTTATGGGTTAAAGAGAAAATGATGTGTCTCTGCAAGTCATCAGTGAAATCATAGATAAATAACAATTTTAATAAAAAGGTATTAAATAATCTATTTATGTAGATATTAGTCCTTATAAATATCAATTTTATGCTGAATGATTACTGATAAAAGTAGGAAAGTAATGAAAATGGAAAAGATGTTCGCCCAAAACTCAAACCTGAAAGAATTTTATCCACTATACCTTTTATGTAAGCACGAATATTTGAATATATTCCTCTATTTGTTAGCAAATGCTTTAGGAAAGTATAGCTTTCCTTTATTTAGAAAATATGGATGTTTTGCTAATTAATTTTCCTGTTGGAACAGCATAGACTGACCGTGAGGATTTGGTGCCTATCTACTTACGGCCACCCCTCAGTGTACATTGGTTACTGCCTGGCCACCCTTATTAAAATTTTCTGGCTACGCCTCTGCTTTTAGTGTGACATGGATACTAAAAAAAGTGTTTAAATCGGACTTTATTGAAGTTTTACAAATCAGAGACCTGGTTTTAATAGTACTTTAAGTACTTTAAAATAATCTAATCCAGGTTAGACGTGTCTATGTGTTAATTTTTTTTTTTTTTTTTATTAGAGTAGATTAAAGATTCTGAAAGTGTAGAAACATTGTTTTCCAGAAGCCAACTTCAGCTTTGTTAAATAATTTAGTTTTGAAGGCGGTAACAAGCATAACACTGTCCCTTTAAGAGCCGCGTGCTCTCGTCACTTCCTCCTCGCGCCCCCTCCATTGGCTCACCTCAAAGGGTTAACTATTATTGTGTCAGGTGAAGGAGCGCCGCCTGCTTCTGTTCACATTACAGACACATTTAGATCCAGTTTGTGAGCAGAGGACACCTCCAAGTCCGGAACGAGTCTCAGGAATCATCACAGTTATCTGCTTCTGAGGTTTTCAATCGATGCTCTGAGGTTTTTTATTTTACTGTGGGCTTTCACTGCCCAAGAGACTCGAAAAGATTATTTAATCACCTGCTTTCCGGTAAGGAACCCGCTTGTTGTAACATTATTTTGTTTGTGTTGGAGGTTTTTCAGGGGATCCTGTGAACTCCGGACCAGTTGGCTTCCCTTTGGGTCACAGATCCCCCTCGGATTATAGATTATTTGGGTAAAGGGCAATTTCCTTAGTAATCTGGCCCCAGACGGGATCAGAACTATGTGAATGACAACAGGTTGTATGCAGAGTTAACAGAAAAGGATATTTAATGAAAATATGTGTGGAACTGACCAGGAATTAGAGACAAGATTAGGAAAAGCTGCAAAGATGTAATCTGTAACAACAAGTACATGCCATCCAATTAGATAACACATTGGCTTTAAAGTTATAGGATTAGATGTAAGTTATGGTTTTGGTAACAAAAGTGCCACCTTTTCTGTTCTCTGTTACAAACTAAAATTGCACAAACTAGGACAAAGATGGTAAATGTAAGGTCATTGATCAAAAAGAAAAAAAAACATCTGAGGTCTGAAATATACAAGATTATACAAAAGTAGTTTAAATTGTTGTACAAATTAATAAAAAAATGATGGAATTGTCTTTTAAGTTTGGAAACCTGAGAACAACTTTAGTTT
This sequence comes from Cyprinodon variegatus, assembly GCF_000732505.1. NCBI lineage: Eukaryota > Metazoa > Chordata > Actinopteri > Cyprinodontiformes > Cyprinodontidae > Cyprinodon > Cyprinodon variegatus. The sequence goes on from NW_015150887.1 coordinate 387,944, forward strand.
TCCAGGCACTTTATTCTCTGTGCTTCCAGATGTTCAAATCTCATCTTTTCATTGTTCTATTTTTCCGCCTAGGGGTGCTGAATATGCCCAAATGATTTCAAATAAAGGTTTTTACAGTAGAGTCTACAATATTATATTTAAGCCCTTTAATTAAAGCTTTAAAACTATTAATGTTACATTTCTTTAGCAGATATTGAAGAAAATCTTCTATTTGAATTTGAATGTTGCTTATGTAGCCAACTCTAATTTCTGATCCATAAAACCAAAATGTAATAATGTAAATAAATAACTAGCTAAGAACAGACCTATTTTAGTTGCAGTGATTCCTTTAAAGACATAAAACTCCAAAGTACTGTGGAGCACGTTAGAGCGGCTCTGGCTGAGGTTGCTTTAGTTTATAAAGCTTAATTAAACACTTTAAAAAAGCAAGACATTTTTTCATAGTGATGGTTGCAGTGGAGTTTACCTTGTCGGTTCAAGACCTGGCTCCGGCTTTCAGTGTTGCTGTGTCTTTTGGCAAGACTCTTCACCTGCAGTAGCTACTGATGGTGGTCAGAGGGCCTGGTGGTGTAATTGTCTTACCTCTTCAAATCAAACAAATCAAACTTAAAGAAAAACGTGTCTGCCTATAAGAAAGTTTTAATAGGCTGTCAAAAGGATGAGATATAGCACACAGATGTTAATACACAAAAGCTCCTAACCATGCATGGAGGGTACCACCCCAAATCCAGCACCCTTAGACTGTATGCCAGCCGTAAGGATGGAGGCCGAGGACTAGTGAGCGTAACCCTTTGCTCACACTGGCTCCGGTGCGGTTACCGAGCCGACGGAGACCGCAACTCCCGCACACCCCCTCTCACACCACCCTTTTGACTACGGTGCGGTGCAGCTCTGCGGCTCCGGCAACAGGTCCGGTGATTTCAACAGT
>NW_015150887.1:390635-420814 GCF_000732505.1 Cyprinodon variegatus
ATAAAAATAACAATGGAAACAGAGATACAGTGAAGGTCCATAATTAAAAAACAAATACATCAAAAAACATTCCTGGAAAACTGAAGATAAATAAATTATAGGGGCAGGCACAAACACGCACAAAAACCCAGAGACAAGGAACCAATGAATAACACAGAATCTGAGGCTATACCATCAGAGAGTTGCATGCTTGTTTTTTGCTTGGTCTTGTCCAGGCAACAATAATGAAGTCAGCTAAACCTGTCGGACTGCTCAGAGTGATTTAGGCTCACCACACCCTCATGCCTTATGCCATTGATAGGTGTTCCATAATTTTGGAATGGAATGAAGCTTGTTCAGTTTGCCTCCCAGTCAACTCAGCACAGGTTGACCCCAGGAAGCAAATGATAAGACACTTACTCCTTCCTGATCGATCAAAGGAACAAAGTTTCTCCTCCAAATTCAATGTCTACTTGAACACGAACCTCTGGCTTAAGGTCTTTCCAAGCCTTTAAGTGGTATAACCTGCATTTTCAAGATCATCATGCAGGTTCCGAGAGTCAGAGCCGAACTGGGCCAACAAAAAAAAATTAATTCTTTTTGTTCCATCAATCTGGAGTAATCCATAAAAGCAATTGAAATTGAGAACTCCTTTATCTCTGAGGGATTTCAGATCTTTTATAAATGGCAAAGTCACAACATTCAATTTATTGGATGTTTGGACTGGATTTTATAAAATGTTAATCTTGTTGTCTGTAATGCTATTCAATGTGCGTGCTTTTATTAATTCACCTTATGTATTAAAGAATATGTCTTGGCAACACCAGCATTATTTATGTCTACTATAGTGGTCTCCAACCTTTTTAAGTGCTGGATTCCTTACCTCCACCTGTATGAGAGACAATATCTCCCTATTAAAGTGTTGATGGAGAAAGACTTTCTAGATTGTAGTTCCAACTTGATGTCTTTTATTCATGTATTAATGCATGAATAATAAGTTGTTTTTGAATTACGTGTCATTTTTTTAGTCTAATGTTCAAACTGGTTAAACAAAGAAAACATTGTAATAAGCACATCAAACGAGATAGCTTCACATCAACTTCAAATCTCAATTTAACAGCAACTAAGTCTCATTGATATCAATGTGTTACAAAATAGAGCTGTACTAACAAAATTCTTAATACAAGGTACAGCTTGATGTCCAACACTTCATCCTTTCGTAAAACGTCATTATTTTGTTAATAGAATGCTCACATACACACTTGCAAATAATAAATAGAAAGGAACTGATTGCAGGTTGAGCTGTTTATCCACTCAAGCTTCATGCAAGTTACATAACACCTATATTTTAGAAATAAAATGCTTTGTCAAAATAGAACTGTAATTGTGTTTAACAAAGTTCCCGATATAAATGAGCTCAGTGTAGTTATATACCAATTTATGTATCATTACTTTTCTCATTACCATTACATGTAAATATGTTACAAAATGTTACTTACTCAAGTTAATAATAATAATTGTACTTAATTGACCTCACATTGGAAAAATTTACCTCTGCATTTAACCCATCCCCTTGGGGAGCAGTGGGCTGCCTCCGTGGGGCACCCTGGGAGCAGTGTGGGGGATAAGGGTCTTGCTCAGAGACCCAGAGTGGCAGTGGGGGTCGAACTCAGAACCTCAGGATTCCAAGTTCTATGCCCTAACCAATAGGCTGACACTCCCGCCAGTGGAAGGAACTGACTGAATGCAGTGAGTACCTTGTGATTGGCTTACATCTACTGACAGCTTGTCTGAGACAGTCTGGGAGCTGTTTGTCAGTTAGGCGGCTCCTTTACTCTGATTTAAGTATTTCCATCTGTGAAAACGCCATTTCACAGCGACAAGTGGATCCAAAGTATACCGTCACTTTAATGCAGATGAAGTGACACTTCTCCCTCCTATACAATTCTGCAAAAGCTCCTGTCCTGTAGTCTTACTTCCAACTTAATGTCATTTAGTAAATCAACCAGCTTCTGCCATGCCAGCTGACAACATTACCGTCTCTGCCATCAACTGTCAGCTTAACTAGTAGTGCCATAGTGAGGTTTACTGTCATTCTGTGACAGTTTAAGTACCAACATTCTATCATTTTCGGGATCTACTGGGTGGAATGTTTTGAAGATCTACCAATTAATTGCGATCAACAGGTTGAAAACCAGTGATCTACAAGCATCAAAACCCATATACAATAAAACCTATAAGTCATGCAATAAAGAAAGTCTTGTCGTCTTCTGCTTTATCCGGGACTGGGTGGCGGGGGCAGCACCCAGATTTCCCTCTTCCCAGACAACTTCTCCATCTCTGCGGGGGGGAAGCTTGAGGCTCTCCCAGGCCAATCAAGAGACATATTCCTTCCAGCTTGTCCTGGGTTGCCTCTGGGCCCCTCCCCATGTTCTGTGCCTAAAGAGAGAGGATGAGATGTCCGAGCAACCTCAGCTGACTCCTATCGATGTGGAGGAAGCAGAACCCAGGAGATTTGTTCAACTCCAACCTCTGGGTGAGCATCTCCTAGATTCTGGGGGAGACGGGAGTCTGAGTAGGCCATTTTCTGTACCCATGACGTTTGCGGTGCCTATTGTGGCGACAGTCCCCAAACCCAGTGATGGACTCTGGTGAAGTAGTGTGATTTTCGACCTGCTGTGGAACAGTGGTCCAGCTCTACACTCTTTGCAGGGTTCTTGAGGGTGCCTGGGAATTGCCCAACCAGTGTACATGTGTTTTGTAGACCAGGAGAAGGCATATTAAGAAGGTGAAAAAAAAAATAGATATAGCTCTCTACTGCTATGTTTTCAAGAATTATTTAAACAGAAAAGTACTTTACCGTAAAGGACTTTTCAAAGGTGCACTATTTCACCTGGAGTGAAACTAAGCAAGGCAAGATTATTTGTATTGCACACTTCAGTACATGGGAAATTCAGTGCTTTACACTGGATAATAAAATAGAAGAAAAATAAAAGCTAATGCCGTATATGAGAGGAAGATGGTATTGTTATAAGAGATAGACAGTCCAGACTGTTATAAGGTTGAAGAGTTTACACAGTTGTTGTTTTTTGAACAGCTTTACCCCTAATGAAAAACATAATATTTGGTGCTTTTTAACATTTGGTTGTAAAAAAAACAACAAAAACTCTGGAAGAAAATCTTAAGAGGGAAACACTTAATCAATGCACCGCATTTCAGTCCTTTTAAACATGTTCTTCCTACTGAAGCCCTCTTGTTGACTACTGCTCCTCTTCTACTTTGGCTGCTCAGGTATTCATCATGTTCCTGTAGACACTTGAATCTGGGGTCTCCCATCATGCGGAAGCGTCTTGACAGAATCCGGTTCCGGGGCCAGAGACGGGACGAGTTCCTTGACACTACCGAGTCGCCTAACACATCTGATACAGAGTGCAATGACGACCTAATAAAACCCCGCATCTCTCTGCGAGAAGCTGAAGAACTACGGGAACCTGAGGGAGAGCAACAGATAGACATCCAGGTGGAGTAAAAACTGAATATCCCTATGCCTTTCGTTTAGAGACAGTCTCTAATATTGCTTCTTTCTTAACTGTGTGTCCAAGGCTGGTTCTGGTTCGTTTCCTGCTGGTCTCCAAGATGAACCAAAGACTGATTTAAATGAGGTCAAAGGTCTCCTAGAAATCGCCTTGTTAGAAAAACACTTCTTACGTGAGTATGCCTTGCACTTTAATGAGCCATGCAGAAGTATTCATACCTGTTTAATAAAAAAAAATATTTCATTGGGTTTTTTGACAAACCAGCACATTTCAGCCTTTTGAAATAAAATCATATGATGCTTTGGGGAAATGTATATGGCATTTATATTCCTCTGACACCTCTAAAGAATTTCAGTAGAACCATTTGACATTAGAAGTCATACACATAAGAATATTGATCTCAACTTGCTTCTATCATTTCCCTTGTAGCACTATTAGTTAATAGACCAGCAGAAGTTCCAGATGTTTCAGTGATAAAATTAGTGGCAGTATCATGGTGTAGTACAGGAAGCTGCCTATGGTTTATATGAAGATGGAAGGCCATCCTGGCCCAAAACCTGTAGATGCCCGGGTCGAGGTTCATCTCCCAGCAGGAGAACCACCCTGAACAGCCAATCCCCGAGCAGAAACATGGGCTGGGGTTGTTTTAATTTCTGCTAACTTAGAAACATATGCATGCCTCACCTTTTAAATTTTGTAAGTAAAAATATATAAAAAACTAATTAAACATTCACATAAAAATTCTGCATCAACATTGTATTTATAAGACACCCCCAAAAGTTGGAATGGAACTGCTGTCCAAAGTCTGTGAGAATCATTGCAAGATCCTGATTTTACATTTCTGATCAGGCTGCAAGGTCTCATTTTAACCCCTCGTCAAACACATAATTAGCAGGTAATCCTCAACTGCTGTATTTTTCTGGCAAAAAAAGGAGACTTTAGTCGGGTAGCTTTTCAAGCTGTGTAGATATGGTTTAGTACAAATTCTGTCACCTCAATGACCAGATCAAAGCACAGAAAATCCACAGCACAACTGCATGTTGGGTAATCTGTCAATATCTGCCTTTACATAATTCACCAACAGCTATTTATAACAGTGCAGTCCTCATTGGCATGTCAGACACACACTTTTGTACATTCTCCTCATGCTAACATTATCAGTGCATAACTAACACTAACCTGAACTCACACATCTTAGTCCTAACCCTAACCACCGAAAAAGGTTGCTAGGTTCAGCAAAAATAGTACATACAATCTTCACTTTTTAAGGTGAAATCAGAAAAATGTTCTTCTCTCTGATTCAAATAAAGCATGAGGGTTTCTGTTTGACAGGTGTTGGACTTTGGACACTTTTTAAACCAGCCTCTTACTTTTCTCTGTTCTCTTATTCCTCTTTGTTGCGCTATTAACATACAGGACATGGTGATGTACTAGTGTGAGGCTCTTCGGGCTCCTCAGGACTTCATTAAGCACATAAGTGCATGCAATTTACCAAATTAGTTGATGGTTATTTCAATAATTGATTAATTAATTGTGTTAGTCTTAGTTTTGTAATTTACACTACCAAGCTGGGTGTGGCATAAATTTTTGTAGTTACAAGTAAGTGCTTTCTTGTCCCCAGAGAATATAAATTTGCTTCTTTTTAAAGAATTTCAGACCAACGTTTTATATTAAATATGTTTACTTGACTTTTAAGACAAACCAACTAAATAAGTCTAGATGTTTGCGGGAACAAATTAACATTTTTCATTTTGCTACTACAGCTTACAGTCCTTGACATAAGTGGAAAACTACTATGGCAAGGTCATGAAAGACAAATGATGGAAAAATATTAACAGCTCGCCCAGATCGTACTGTTAAAATCTTTTTAGCAGTACAAAATTTATTTATTTCAGATTGAAAAACTGATTCTGAATTTGCTGTGATGCTGCCAGTCTTTGCGATGTTTGTCTACTTGGCAAACATCGCAAACACTGGAGGGCAGGGGCGGACTAGTAGTTAGGGCATCTCACTTGAAATCCAGAGGGTCTAAATTCAAGCCCCACTCCCACAGACTGCCACTCTTGCTCCCTGAGCAAGACCCTCAATCCCACACTGCTCCCCAGGTGCAGCAAAATGGCAGCCCACTGCTCCACAAGGGGATGGGTTAAATGCAGAGGTGAATTTCTCCAATGTGAAATTAATAAAGTTCAATTATATTATACTTCACTTCACCACCCTGGAGGCTATAGAGAATGTAGTAATATGCTGCTTGAAGTATGAAGCATTATTTTGACTATATTTTTTGACCATTGTTTCTGTTATGGGTCTGGTCAAGTTCTGTACACTTACATGCATCAATTTCTATGTTAAAGGTATAGTGGAGAATTTATGCGAATTTTTGAAAAGATGTTCCTCTCCTCTTTTAAAAAAATGCACCCTGTACACGCTCCCAAAGGGAACGCCTATTAAACACGTACAAGAGCATGCATGAGCCCATTTCTCCTTGAGCACGCTCTGTTTAAAAGTTGTTGTTCTCATAGCTGATGTGTCCGAACATCCACCCTAACCCCTAAATCTCTCAATCACTATATAGAGCAAGAACTATATAGTGGAATGAATAGAAAACTCAGTTAACTTACTGTTCGGACAGATGATCACTGCTTTTTCTAATCCCCATTGGTCACGTAACTCCTCCTCCACCGTGCAGTGCCTGCGCCATCTTTGTCATTAGTCGCCACTCTGGGTAGCGACAGCCTATGGTGATAGCGGGCCGCTCTGATGGCAAATCCCATAATGCTTTGGGAAGAGAGCACTCTGCGCAAATCATTTCAGGATATATCTGCCTCTTCTGAGGCCTGTCTTTTCTTCTTATGCACTTCTTAGGCATTTTCAAAGAACCGCGGTGAGAAAGGTGATGCACAGAAAAATATAGCTAACCAGACGAGCACATAGGACGGCCTCACGTAAACATATCACCAGAATGATGATCCACCTGGAAATAAAACACCATCCTCTATACCTTTAAGGTCTTGATCAATTGACGAAAGAGGGAAGTCTGGGAGTCTCTAGTGAGACTGCTAACCCGCGACCCGGTCCCGGATAAAGCAGAGGATAAAAGATGAGAGAATTAATAACATATTTGATCAAGTAGATCAGGAATTGGAAAATCCTTATATGCAGATGATGGAGCCTTGTGGGTTTGAGGCTATTACCTAGAATTCTGTCAGAATAAAATGCAGAATGCAATAAATTAAGTTGAAACATGATCCATAAATGGGTTTTTATATTATCAATAGAAAAGTCCCAGGTTATTTGTTTTTTAAAACAGACAAAAAAAAATATACTGTTAAAATCTTGAACAGGTTAAAGGTTAGGTCTAAAGGGTATTTTTCAATTTTCTTTTAAACGAATCATAAAAATTTTAGATGTACTGTTCTGAAAGGGGAGGCTGTAAGTTATAATTTAATTTGGGTTTGTAGTGGTCTGTGTTTCTTGATTCTTTTTTATGGGTTAAAAGTGCAGCACATAACGTCACTAAGCTGCATTCTATTTATGGAATTCATAGAATGTTTTCTCACACTTTACTACATGTTATGGCAAGCCCATTGCCACAGTATATGTGAAAGTTTTCTTGTATGGGTGTGGTTACAGTGATTCCTGTGGACACACCCCCAGTATTTCAGAGCAGAGAGATCCGTTTTTTTTTTTCATGACTTTTGATATTTTAATTTTAGATACTTTGCAGTGTTTTTAATCATTCGATTTTGGCTGGATGATTGATAACAGATATATCTGTAGGTTGACAAACTTAGAACACATTTATTGCTACTTAGGATGGAATTTAAGAAATCAATTTATGCCAAACAATAAAGAACTGACAGCTTTAAATAAAAAAAATCTTCCATATAACTTGAATACAGGAGAGCAATAATGGCTGCATCTAACTTTGGGGTCTGTGTCCTCTGAAGGCTTTAATGTTAGACTGATTATGTCAAAGTGCTACAGCGAAGACTGTCTTAAACCACTAAATCCTCATAAGGATGCTTCAAATGTTGCCAACAAATAATTCAACATTGGGCCAATCTGAGGGATCAATCCAGAGTATCCTATATGCCCTATCATGTCCCACTAGTCAGTGCAGGTCACATTGGTTCGGTCAAGCTTGGGCAGCACTAATGGAAGGCACTGGCAATTGTGGCTGAGAGTATTGAACCTACTTCTGGGTTAAACCGCTGGGTGGAAGTTAAACACATAACTCATTAAGATAATATCAAAATGCTCATGTTTGCATATTTAAATGCTACATATATTCTACCAGTCTGTTGTCAGAGTGAGATCTCTTCTGCCATCATGTGCACTGATAGCAGCATCAAAGCAGATGACTTAAAAAGCTCAGTGAGTTGGACTTCCAGATATGGCATGGAGCTGAGCGGCTGCAAAATCTGGAAGTTCCCAGAGGGTCGTTTCCCCCCAAATGTTGGGGAACTGCTGCAGTAGTATTGTGGCAACTGCTGCAGTAAATGAACAAAAACAAACAACAACAAAAATTGAGCAAATAGTAAGGATTCATCCAAAGCTGTTGTATTTGTTTTCCAGATTGATTTAGTCTTTTTAAGGATGTAGCCCCTCAATTGGGACACCCATAATACTGTATAGTTATAACCTTCTAGGAGTTATATCTGATAAAGGTGCCTCTACAAGGTGCTGGATTATGTTCTGACTCATTTTTTTCAACTTTTTAAACTTAAGTTTACTTGTTCTTGTAATCTGATTACTTCTCAGTTCATCCCTGTTCAAATTCATCCACCTCATGGCACGCTTTTTCACTTTCGATTGGTGTATCAATTACACTTGATAATGCTTATCATCCATAAGACATTTTGGAAAGAAACAAGTTGTCCAGGAGTAGTTCTTTATTGTCACGATCTTTACTCTTTCAGAGGAAGAGTTGCGGAAGCTGAGGGATGAGTCCCACATAGATTCACTTAAACAGGAACTGGAGAAGGAGCGATGCAGGCGAATTGAGTTGGAACAGAAGGTCAATGATGCCATAAAATCAGGGTAGGTGTTTAAGATCATTTTCTAAACAGATAAATTTTTACTTTTCTTGACTGACATTATATATATGTGTTCTCACAGACTTGAGGATTCACCTTCTCAAACCTCCAAACCTCCATCTCCTCAACCTTCTGTAAGCAGCAGCACAGGTTAGAGAGCCAACTCATTTTATTTATTTTTTCTTTTTCACGTTGTTCAGGTTTGGAAAACGTAGAGGTCACTATCCATTTTCTTTGATTTAATGAAGCCTCTCCTTTTCTAAGACAAACAGAAAGAAACCCTATCCAACACTTTCCTGAGATGGTTTTACGATCGATTTGGATGTTATATCGAAGACTTCCGCTTCCAACCAGAAGAGATAACTGTTGAGCCAGATGAGCCACTTAGTGGCAGGAGGTAAAAAAAAAAAAAATACTAGACTGTCGCAGGACAATTTAGTGCCGTTTGATTCTAATAGATGTTTCATTTATTTAAAATCCAAACCAACATCCATTGTATTTGATCCCCAGGCTGACTGAAAACATGAGACGTCTTAGTAAGTATTTCTCTCGCTTTTCTGTCTGGAGTCCCATACTAGATGGTTAAGAGTTCCAATAATGGATCCCTGTGGGACTTTAGACATAATAGATTTGGCATATTTTTGATAACTTTATTTACTGGATTCTATGGTAAACATTATGTCGTTATTAAAAGCAACAACATTACAAATGAGTCTAATATACTGTTTCCTCTTACTATGTGTTCTTAGAACGAGGTTTCAGACCTGTGACTAACTTCATGAGGAATCTGTCTGCTTTATCCAGCTGGTATTCTGTGTATACCTCTGCCATTGCCTTCATTGTAAGTTCACACACAGGCAAGAATCATTTTTCTCCACCCCTCAAACCTGCTACAGTGAATAATAACAGCAGTGACCAGACAGTTCATCTATGAATTTGGGGGCGTTTCCTTTGGCTATGAAACAGTTTTCAGTAAATATTGTTTGCAAAATTATACACTCATACTACATTACATAAAAATATATGAGCAGGTGTGAATTGATGAAAAGATGCCAATAATCCCACATTAATACTGTTTAACATACAGTATCATTAGCTACGTTTACATGCATACAACATTACATGGACACTAAAAGAAACAATCCCATTATGGCGAATGTATACATGTACCAAGGGTTCGATCAGATTAAATAATTTAAGCATGTACAGAAGTGTCTAATTTTTCATTAACGCTTTATTATTAAAAGGCAAAACTGCCTGTTTTGTAAATTAAGCAATACTTGTCTGCTTATCCTCAACTATGGCTACTGTACTGCCTTTCTTTTTCTTTTGTTCTTTGTCTTGTCTTTATATGTAGTTTTTTTCCCGATTATGGATCTTTGTCACATCTTTGCATCCATACGTTTGGTTTTGGTGGTCACTTTAGTTGAGGGCCCACCTGTGCCTTATGCTCACACATTTGTTCTTTTCAAAAATCCCTCCATGAGTTCCAAGTAGTCCAGAATTTAGCATTTACATTTTCACCAAAACCCCCTCTTTTCATCACATCACTCCAGTTTCACAGCAGCTCCATTGACTTCCTGTTAAATTCAGAACCCAATTCTCTAGCATAGATTGAATTTTATTGACAGACTTGATGTCTCCTACCATTAAGATCTCCTCCATATCTCTACTATATCCTTAGATCTTTCTCTTTCACCCTCTGTACTGTTCCTTTTCTCTCACTCAGCTCCTTGGAAAATTGAGCTTTTTCCTTCTCTGCTCCCAAACTCTGGAAATCTCTTCCTCTAGACATTCGCTATGCTGCCACTTTCTGTTGTTGTTCAAATCTAAACCCAAAACCTATCTATTCCACAATGTCTACTTTCTTTATGTGCATGTTCCTTGATTAATGTATATTGCTTTGATCTTGTCTTATTTTCTTAACTTGTGAACTCCACTGTTCCAGACGTTTTTGGCAAGTGGCAAGAAGTTAAGCAAAATCAGTTTAACTTGAAGTTCTTCACTTATCATGAAGGCAAGATAAACATTTAGCAAAGGTGCTCCAGACACCTTCATTTCCATCCATTCTATTTGTTTTTAATATTTTCTGCTAAAATATTAAAAACAAATAGAACAAGTTGTACACAAATAAAACATATTTTGCATCATCAAGTAAAAATTCTTCTCTACTTGCAAACAAAATAAACTTATGCAACCTTTTGTTAAATTTTCTGTTGTATCAAATGAGATCAGTTGTTCTCCCTCAGTGACAGCAGGGGTCACCGTTGAGATTATAGTCAAATACTGGAATAACATCCGTCTCTATACCTTTGAAACATACAATAACATATTTATAGTGAACTGGTTAGCAATTTGATAAAGAGAAGGATAGCTATTCAAATTCCTTTATTGATTTGTGTTGATTTTATTATATTGGTTAAACAACTTCTGAAAAATAATTGGCTCTTGTTATGAGTTCCTCTCCAGATTTAAGGTGGCTATTCATCCAAAAGATTATGGCAAGCCTCACAAAGCCCCCAATGACCATGTCAGGCATCCTGAGGCCCATTCTAAATATCAAAACTTACCATTGAATTTAAAATTTATTTTGTTGCTCTTTTCTCACTTGTTGTTTTAACAGGTGTACATGTATGCAGCATGGCATGGCTGGGCCATCCCCATGTTTCTGTTCCTCGCAATAGTCCGTCTTTCATTGAATTATCTGATTTCCAGGTGAGTTTTCCAACACATCTCCTGTTTAAAGGCTGACTGTGGGGGAGCGACTAGGTGTTAAACGTAATATCAAATTCTTATTTAGAGCAGAACTTTTCTTCAAAAGACATCAAATGAACTCCAATAGTAACATCGTGTTGTTTAAAAGATTGCATTAAAACTTTGTCATTGTATAACTTTAACATAGCACAATACAATTATAGTTGTGCTCATAACTTTAAATAGAAAGGTTACTTTTTTAGGTAATATAAAAAAATGGTTAGTGCAAGAGTGGGTAGCACTGCTGCCTTGCAGCAAGAAGGTTCTGTGTTCAATTCCTGGCCCAGGGTCTTTCTGCATGGAGTTTGCATGTTCTCCCTGACCATGCGTGGGTTGTCTCCAGGTACTCCGGCTTCCTTCAACTTTCCAAAAACATGACTGTTAACTCATTAAGATAATGAGTTAACAGTCTTCTCTAAATTCTCCGTAGGTGTGAGTGTGGCGTGAATGGTTTTTTTGTCCTGTGTATCTCTGTGTTGCCCTGCGATGGACTGGCGACATATTCAGGGTGTACCCCTCCTGACCCCAACTGGGATTAAGCGTGACAGAAAATGGGTGGATGGATTAAAAAATATATATCTCATAAAAACATCAATAAAGGGCTGGAGTCTTTGTGGTCACTCCACATGTACTACCTGTAAATTTATTGTCTGCATGTTTGAGACCGCCCAAGACTGAGGACTAATGTAGTCTCTCTAGAACCTTCAGTTTCATCTGCTGTATCCTATAACCTGATCTTGTGTTTTAGTTCATTGTCGTGTTGGAACGTTTTTGCCAAATTTTTTGTTGCTCTACCTGCCCGTGGTTGAGTTTTTTACGGCATCCCTCTTTTCCCACTCCTTAGAATTTAACCACTGCTGACTGGCGTTCCCAGTCAATTTCGCTGCAAGTTAATTTATGTCGCACCAGTTCACATCACATGTCATCTCAAGGCACCATCCAGAGAGAATTCAATCAGATCGTTCTTTCTGGTTGGTTAAAAGTTCTCTAAGAAAAAACAGCTGAATGCATCAAGTCATTGACTTGCAGGTCAGGCTCCTCCTGGTTGAGAATGTAGAGACACTAGATATTTTCTTGCATTTTGCCGTAAACTCCACAGCAATGCCTCCCACCAACCATGCATGCAAAGACAGTGGAGAGGGAAAAACTCCCTCTTAACAGGAAGAAATCTCCAGCAGAACCAGCTCAGTGTGAGCGGCTTGCTGTCGAGGCTGAGTCGATGGTTCAAGGAGAGGGAAGCAGGCATACAAAAGAAACAAAAGCATTTGTAAAGGAAAGCTGGGTGTTAAAACCTTTAAGCGTTCTCTCCCAATTCTTTCCTGAGAAGAAATCACTAGGAACAAACACTTCAAGTAACACTTTACAATGTATATGTATTAAATGACTATAAAATATAACGGCAGATTTAACAGAATTTGAATTTTACTTAGACCAGATGGGGTCACGGATAAAATGGCATCAGGCTTGCTTGGACAGGAAGTCTGCCCAGAATAACTGTTAAAAAAGCATTTTATACATCTCCATGGTCCCACCCTGCCACAGCAATCACAGACTTCATCAGAGGAATTTGGTTGCTACTAAATATAGCTTTCAACATAGAACAGGTGTGTCTAGCCCTATTGTAGCCTTTGGCCATGGGCAACAGGATGTTGAATAGGAGCCGGCTCCTTCAATAAACTCAGTCACAGGGGTGTGATGTCAGAGAGGAGTCGCTCCTGTTACCTCACCCACATTTGATCTCAACACTGTTGATGTGAAATTTTAAATTGCTGTATGGAGTTGCCTCATTTCAACTAACAAGATCCTCTTGTTGCTTCCAGGTTTCTGTAAAACAACAAATAATTTTTTGTACAAATCAAACCATTAACCAACAAATAGTTTAAAGTGAGAGATCATCGTTCTCAGATCTTAATAAACCACATTTATTTGTTTTAACCGATTTTTCAATTAGAGTCCAGTTAATTTTAATCAGATTATCATAAATGACCCCGTTAGCCTTTTTTTTTCCTGTCATTTGTTGGATTTTGGCCAATATAGATGGTCTGAATGGGATAATGGGTTGGTAAGAGTAAAGAAAGTGTAGAGAGGTTTGCATCACTAAAACATATCTGCCGAATCCTGGAAAGACAAGCTGCAGCAGTGGAAGTGAGATGGACACCGTCTCAAAATCACACCAGGTTTTCCCCCCAAAAATCAGCTGATGTGCATTGTAGCCCACATCATAAGGCCTCCGTACATGGGTCGTGTTTGCTAATCATTGCGCCACCAAAGCATGCCCAAGCCCAAATCATTTTCAGGACGCCACCTAGACAACAAGTGTTTGAATGACAACATGCTGCTAAACATGTCATTGGTCAGATCAAGGAGACGGTTATTTGCAAATTGTCTCACCAAAGCAAACGCTAATTTAAGCGACCTCCGATCGGCATGCATGGGTGTCATTACACCAATTGGAAATAATGATCTTACTACTTATCAATGTAAAAATCTATGTTGCCCTTTCTGGCCCCTATCAGACATAAGGGTATGGTCCCTGGTGTCTCTAATGCCCCGTTTCTGACTATAGAGCTGCCAATCATCAGAGTTGGCTTCTCAGTTGGTGTATCACTGGGCAGGGAAAATTGCTGAGAAACATGGACGGGTTGGACAAGGATTTAGGGGAAAAAAAATCTGCATAATGTCACCCAGCCGTCCTTGCATACTGACTACTCAGGGACTGCTGGGGGATTGCTATGTTGCTATAAGGTTGATTTGTACTCAGAAAGCAGGTTATCTGCATGTGTTTCGCAGTTAACCCTTCCGCAGACACTCTGGTGCATCAGCTTGTAGGTGACCGCAGACAGTGCCGCAGACTGGAGGCATCTGATTGGTCAAAGCTACATCCACTCTACACTATCTGTATTTCCTGGCATTGTCTCTGTAAAGTGAGATGACGTGGTGTGAATTGGTGCTAAATAAATCAACTAAATTGCATTGAAATGGAATTATTTCCTGATTTAACAAGCAGGACCATCATGTAACGTGGGGCTGGTTTGAGAGATCCTTTACTTGATTAAATAAAACCATCTCTTGAAAAGTGTTTTTTTTTATTCAAGTTATCTTATGTCTAATATTACACTTAGGTGCATTATCTGAAGAGTGTATTTCTGGCCATTTTTGTTTTCATTTGTTTGTTGTTTCAATTTGTTGTAATTGATAAATGACTTTTTAAACATTTATTACATGAATCCTTTAGAATGTTATTTCATCAGTATCGTTTAATCAGAACAATCTTGAAAGGGTTTCCTGTATAATTGTTCATTACATTTCTCTCTTAGAGGCTGGAGGATCCAGTGGAGCATTGTACCTGAAGTGTTTGAGCCATTGGTGAGGCATCTCTCTTTGCCCTATGAAGCATGGGGTGATTAACGACGGGTCAGGAGATCAGTTGATGCTAGTTGCTGAGGATGGTAAATCGCTTACAACTATTTTATTTTCAAGGAACCTTCAAAAGAAGACTTGACTGTATCTGAAAAGTTCCAGCTTGTTCTGGATGTTGCCCAAAAAGCTCAGGTGAGGGGAGGTGCTCCAACAAATTGATGTTATCGTTAATACTGTCGTGCAATTTGACCAGAAGATTATTAAAATAATATTAAATAGAACTGGACGTTATAGTTGATTAACATGTCATTTAAATCATGGGTAAAACCAAGTCATGATCGTTAGTTAAATGATTGAAACAGACAATTTGCTCAATTACCAGGTTTTATTAAGAGCTTGCCTTTGTGGCTGAATGTTTTGGACCAGATGTTTAAAAACCTTGATGTCTTCATCATTATTAAATGTCAATAAGTTGGTGTATAATTCAATTACATTTCTATTTAGTTTATTTATATGGCACCAATTCACAGCACATGTAATTTCAAGGCACTTTAAAGAGACAAATTAACCAGATTTGTTCTGGTTGAAAACTAGCTGATAGCATCAACTCATTGATTCGAAAGTGATCCCGCACACTGAGCATTTATATAGCAACAGTGGAGAGGAAACTCACTTTTAAAAGGAAGAAACCTCCAGCAGAACCAGGCTCAGTGTGAGCGGCCATCTACCGAGACCAATTGGGATTCAAGGAGACAGAAGCAGAGATACACACAGCCAGGCAGGCAAGCTCCTAACCAGCTCCCATGTCAAAGGATGAAAGAGAGCACATAGAGTTAGTCACAGTAAGAGACACAGGACCACACTGAAAACAGCCCAAACTCCAACATCTATAAACAAAGATGCTTATGGCAGCAGCACAGCTGATAATTCATTCTGGGATTGTGTGAAACCCAAGGAACAGATCAGACTACTACAGATCAGACTACTACAGCTACTATGATACAAAAAAGCAGAGAGAGCATTAAGTTAGAGGTTGACCTAAAAATTATTGCAGAATGGTACAAAATATATAGAATGAAGCAGAATCATCAAAAGTGGTCCCTATGTCCTCCAGCAGCCAAAGCCTATAGCAGCATAACAAAAGAGATAGCTCCAGATGACCAGAGCCACTCTTACTATAATTTTTATCAAAAAGGAAAGTTTTAAGCCTACCCTTGAAGGTAGACAGGGTGTCTGCCTCATGGACTGAAACTGGTTGTTGGTTCCACAGGAGAGGAGCCTGATAACTAAAAGATCTGCCTTTCTTTCTACTTTTAGAAATTAAACCTGCAGATTGAGAGCAAAGTGCTCTGTTAGGAACATAAGGTACAATAAGATTTCTGATATAAAATGGAGCTTGGATGTCTAAGGCTTTATATGTCAGAAGAAGAATTTTAAATTGGAAGCCAATGAAGAGAAGCTATGATAAGATAAATCTGTTCTCTCTTTATAATTTTCATCAGAACTCCTTTTTTTGGATCAGCCAAAGGCTTTTAATTACAGTTTATGGACTTCCTGATAGTAAAAAAATGCAAAAGTTCAGGCTTGAAGTAATAAATGCATGGACTAGTTTCTCAGCATCACCTCTGGACAGGATATTTCTCTTTGCAATATTCCAGTGATGAAAGAAGAAAATTCTAGCAACTTATTTGATATGGGATTTAATTGACAGGCCCTGATGGAAAATAACAACAAGATTTTGTCATTTGTTATCTGACTAATCAGCTTTTTTTCCCAAAACCTCTGGTCCAAAGATAATAACTTCTGTTCCATCTTTATTCAGAAGCAGATAGTTAAGTCATCCAGGTTTTTAAGTGTTCAATACATGCTTGTACATGTAGTCTATGTAATGGTTTAGTTTAATCAGTATTTAAAGTCATATATACAACAGGTAAAATAAGTATTGAACATGCCACCATTTTTCTCAGTAAATATATTTCTAGAGGTGCCATTAACATCACATTTTCCACAGATGGCATAACTAAATTCCTGGACATCTATGGTTTGATTTCTTTGTATGTGTGGGATTGCATGGATTGTTATCAACATCTGATGAAAATGTCATCTCAATAGCACCTCTAGAAATGTAATAAGTGAGAAAAATGATGGCGTCTTCAATACTTATTTTACACGCTGTAGTTGAGTATAATCAGCATAACAGTGGACATGAATCCCACACTGTCTAATAATTTTACCAGTTAGGAGAATCTATAAAGAGAACTGGCCCTAGCACTGATCCCTGTGGTACTCCACAGGTAATCCTGGAGCAGGAAGAAGATTTTTCTTGAACATGAAAAAAGGACAATTTGTCAGATAAATAACATTTAAACCAGCCTCTTAAACTTTTAGCTGATTACAAAAAGATTTATTCATTGGTCACTGTTCATTAAACTGCAAGTTATTTGGTCACAGTCTTCTCACAGTCCAATAGATTAAATGTTGTTTTCCTAACCTCCATCCAGAATATTTTTGGAAAGATGGCCAACATCCTTGAGAAGATAAAGAAGTAAGTATTTTTCCAGTACAAATGTTATTTCCCTGAAGTAATAGTTTGCAAGCAGGGGTGTGTGATACACTGTTTATGTGTGTGTGTGTGTCCATAGTCTGTTCATGTGGGTCCAGCCAGAGTTGACTCAGAAGCTCTACGTGGGATTGTGGGTGGCCTTCATCTCCTCATGCCTGTTGCCTTACCAGCTGCTGGGTTTCCTCATAGGTACATTATCAGACACACTCAGCTATGACTCTCTGACAAGACTCAAACTCTGAACACTAGCGCACACTAAAGATGCTGAGCTATCTGACAGTTGTGACCGGTTGGACCTGTGTTTGCAGTAGTAAAGGCCGCTCTTAGTACCGATGTCCAAAGTTGGGTCCAATTTGGATTGCATTTCCTGGGACAAGTAGATAGACATTTTGTTTCCGAATTTGAGCTAAAACATTTTAGATTTACACAATATCTAAAATCCCTAAAGAAACAACACATTGTTAACACTGTTGAAAAACTGCTAGTTCTGATCTTGAGATGATGTCCCTGTTGGTTTATTAAAGTATTTGTTTACTTTATTTCATTTTAAATGAAAAAACTCCATACTTTAGATTCTATAAATATTTCCCCATTTGTTATGTGTCTCTAGGTAGTGTCTTAGTTGTAGATAGTTGTAAAAGTTGTGAGCAGGTAAATTACATTCTTGCTATCTGTTGGAATGATTTAATGGTTTGTCCGTTAAACAATTGTTTTGTATATTTCAACCACTGATTTGTCAATCTGTTATATTCTGTATCCAGAATTTATTATTAACAAACTCTTCGTGAGAGCTCTTATGTTTCATAAAACAAATTTTATTGTTTTTTACTTGTTTCTCAAGTGGAGTCTTGTAATTTTTACTTAAGTTATCATGATTTATGTCTGTAGAATTGTTTTCTAATCTATTTGGTTTTGGCTAAGGACAGGGCATATTCTGGATGCGGTAATTGGTGAGTAACAGTAGAGAAGCTCCAAAGACGTGTGTATGACTCTGCTTCTGAGTCTGCACCCTGGGCTCTCAGTTTACGGGCAATAAAAATTTGGCCAGATTCCTAGAAAGGGATGTGCCTTTAAAAGTAGGATGGATGCCATCTCTTCAAATTAGACATTTTCCTCACAAGATAAAAATAATCCCCTTTAGGATCAGTAAAGTATTTTTTGAAAACTCACACAGCTGATTGTGCAACTTTAACTCAGTTTTCAACATATTCATAATTAAAGATTGGAATCTACAAAATAATTACATGTTAATAACATGATTGCACAGAATCAGATGTAGAAATAATACACCTTTTCTAAAGATTTCTAAACATTCGATAAACCTTCTTAGTTGAGTCAAATTCTTCCCAGCCCCTTTGGTCTATGATTTTCATATGAAATGGACCAAATCAATAAATTTTACTTCCTGTGATATTGGTTAAGCTGCTGAGTTTGTGTTATTTGGATTATTTGCAGGAATTTATGCAGGAATCAAGTTTTTCATCATTGACTTCATTTTTAAAAGTTGCCCCAAGCTGCGCCAGCGCTTTGACACACCCTTCATCATCTGGACCAACCTTCCCACCGACCTGCAGCTGAAGGAGCGCAGCAACACCACAATGAGCAGGCGGGTCAGTCATAGATTCCATTCATTTCATTGATATAGTGCCAATTTACATCATATGCAATCTAAAGGCACTTTACAGAGACAATTCAACAAGATAATACAGTCAAAGTCAGTAATAGATTCAGATATGCACCTCCTACTTGGTCTGCTGTGAGCAGCAGCCTTGTGGGATTTAAGTAAAAATCATTTTTAACACAGGAGGAAAGAAATGTAATATTCCTGTCATATCTGTTGCATGAAAGGCCAGCACAATCTGCACAGCTGCTTTAAGTTCAGTTTGTTTTTATCCTTCTCTCTCAGCTGTCTGAATGTGAACAGGTAGGAGGATCTGCTGTGTCTTGTTTTAGAGGTCAGTGTGTGTTGTAGATGCATAGACACATAGACTCAGCAGCAGTAGGTACTTCCTCTAAAACCCCCAGTGATTGTCTTTATCATGTGCATTTCTACATTGCAGATGCACAACCACCTTTTTGCTGGAAAGAAACTGATTTTACCGTTAGAATCACTTGCAGAAGTAGTTTAAGCTCCCCAAACCACATTACAACCATAGACAGAATTCATACAGTGTTTTCAAAATGTTATGTTTTTCATTTAATCTTTTATTAGATAGGAAACTCTATGGACACTAAGTGTCTCTTTGCAAGAGAGATCTGTAATGTTCTACAAAATAAAATGTAAGTGGTTTCGAACATTTGTAGCCAGCGCCCACTGAGTCAATCCTGTCTGTAGCATTTGTGAGCTTTTAACTATGTTTTAAGGCAAATCCTTCATCAAAATTTAGGGCCAAAATGTATTTCCCTTGGTTCCTGCATCTCTGAGTAATACTTTAGTTAAATGATTATTTGCGCTCTTTAAAATAGCTAGCATCAAATAGACATGAGGAGTCCATTAAATGACTCTTGGTCATAATTGGTAATGGAAATGTAATGAGCATATGAGAAACACATAAACACTAAAGTTATATCAGTGTTTAAACCCTTAGTGAAATAAAGCTTGTCCAAGCTCCAACAACAGCTCAAAACATATTACTGTTGCCATTACTGTAGCATAGCATAGTATAATCTATCCTGTTAGCTTTGTTTTTATTCATCAGTAAACACATGAAATGATCCAAATCATCAAAAGACATATTGTTTGTTCTGTCCCTAATTGTGCCAGACCTGCAAACCTTTTTCCATGTCCATTTGAAAGGCTTGAGTTTTCATCCAGCTGGTAGGCTCACAGCAACCAGGGGTTTTCTTTTGTCCATGTGGCTCACAACAAGACATCCTTAGGAGGCTTTGTCATCCAGTCTGGCTCTATAAGTTCCGTAACTCAAGAGAAATGTGTTGCAAAAAGTCTTTTCTGCAGCAGTTTGGTTCTGAAAAGTCACCATCACGACTTGATCATCATCTGGGCCTTTTTGGGCCTGTATCTCCATTATGGTGGACCCTCAGGCAGCTTCATGGGAAAGAGAAAGAAGACCTGTGAGTTTTGTGGTTTTCACTGTCCTCAACACAGAGGGAGGTGGCAAGTGACACCTCTGTGGGAATTCCTGTGGAGGCAGTTGGCTTAAAAGTGTGTCTGTGTGTATAATCACAGCTGTTTAATCACCAAAACTGTACTTTTTTTTTCTCTGGCCATTATGTCAACATGAAACGTGGACACTGGTTCTCAATGTCCAAAACCATGATCATGGCATATGGCCCAATAATGTCATATTAGGCCTGCAGGTGGTCTGTCCTCTCACCATGTTCAGAGGATGGATTGATCAAAGCTCTGGAAGATGTTTAAAGATGGTATAAAAACTGAATTTTATAGGATTTTTACAGGCATTGCAATGAAACTGGTTGAAGAAGAAACAAAGAAGATTAAGACCATCCAATCTTAATTGCATTTTTTTTCCATTAGTAAAGTTTACATTGAACTGGTACTATTTTTATTACCTGCATGCTTGCTCATATCACTCCAGTCCAGGGCCCACAGTGCAATAAAAAATCTAACTCCCACTTACTGTTACTGATACTGTTCTGTTGTAATGGAAAATTGATGATGCCTCACTCACACTGACTAGGGAGAAGTTGTGGTCCTGATCCATGGCTGTTGTGCTAAGAAGTGCCACTCATGCTGGTGTAGTGGGTAGCCCGGCCAGCTGTGGTGTTGGCTGCGGATACAGCGCTCGTGGGAAAAAAAATAAATTCACACGAGAATACTCTCTTTCTGGAAGTTCTAGGGGGAAAACTTGTTATCCTTTTCCAAAATATTTCCTTTTTATCCCCCAGTGTGTCTCATCATGTCTCTGTTTTGCTGTTTTATTTCCATTAGTCAAGCTAGTTTTAGTTGGTGGGATGATTGTATTCTGAAACTCTATCCTGTCTGGCATCCATCTTTTCCTTTTGGTCTGTGAAATGAATGAACGTGTAGAAACCGCTGCTGCATCCGGCAAAACGGTCTTCTTACAGAACTATCCCGTTAATCCACACAACCTTAGTAACCAGACCCTCACCACCAATGGCTCATGTGAATGCACATATTGATTGTATTGATTTGGATCTCTTGTGGCACCAGAAATGCAGCCACTTAGCCTTTAGCGTGAGCCCAGTTCCCAGTTGAGTTTAACTAACTTGACCTGAAAAGATGGGTACCAGCGGAAGGGAAACATGGGCGCTACCAATCCTGATCTCTTTGAATGAAATGAATAGCAGTCTTTGACGGCCCTGCTGTGAGGCAACTGGCCGGTAATTGTTTGTCCATGCAGGTCCTTGATTGGGGGAGGTTCTTCTGATTACGTAGCCACCTGGATGGTATTTAAGGAACAAAGTTCTACCCATGAGGTGTGTCGCCGTGGTACCAGGTGTCATTTGTTTTGCCCGGTTTTTTCTAGGCTCGGAGCACCACTGGCTCCAGAGGTTGCCGTAGCTCGAGAGAAGAACAGAATTGATTAAGGGGACCAACCGAGGCTAGGACCCAACCGAGTCCCAGGTCCAGTTGGGTCCAGAGGTCCCAGATCAGGCGGAGGTAGCGAATGCTTGGAGCACATCTGGGGCTGCCACTCATTATCCCCTTGGCTGTCATTTTAATAAATGCCTCTGAAGGGCTAAAAACATCTCTGGTTTCCATGTCCTCCCTGTTTTTGTTGCGGCCATTTGAGCTAGGCCATAACACAGCCTCTTTAAAATGACTCCAAGAAATTTTCTTTTTTATCATGAGCAAAGGCTAAAAAAGGCCAGTTAGGGGTTTTAAACATGTTTTTATCTTACACCTTTATCCTAGCGTGCTGTTACAAGGAGGTTTGCCACATCTTCTTTATTGCAATTTCTTGAATCAACATGCTTCAACTGGAAACTCTTAGCTATTACCTATATAGTCAGGACATGGTTTCCAATGTGTTTGCTGCTGCTTTCAGTGTCCTGCTTTGGCTGTATGGGTGGGTGGAAGTTTGTTGTCAGCAGTAAAGTACCACCGCTAGCAATGTTGGCCAGAAGAGTAGAGCAGCAAGGAAGAAGATACATGAACCCGCAGGTCCAGAGAGTAGATGGAGGTATTATTGCTTGGGAAATAGCTCTGTTTCCACAGCAACCAAAATTGCAAACATCTTCTGTTGGGAATTCAAACACAGTAGTAGCTTTTCCCTCGCTTTTCTTCCTGGACTAGAGTGGGCAACTAATGATTGGTCTGAGATCTACATTGCAGTTCATCTAGTGTGATTAACAGATGGAAGAGATATTGCTGGAGGTGATCCTAATAAACTACAGAATATACATCCCAAACATTAAATACCTGCAAATTCAGTCCCTGCACACCTTTTATTCTTCTGTTCAGGTTACCTCAGCGGGGGGTCGCAGTAGCGTCTCTACTTCTGCTCCTCTAGGCAGCAGCCGAGAAGATGATGGGGGGCGATACTACAGCACAAAAAGAGGAGCTTTTCATGAGGTCTTCAGCCTTCCAGAGAGTGAGCGCCCTCTTCCAGGTAATACTATGAACTGCAACAGGAAGTGAAAGAATTAGATACAATATTAAACAACCATTCTTTGAACACAAAGCACATTAAACAACAGTTAAAAAACAATCCACTGGACTGATTCGAAGTTTGAAGAGGTTTCACCTCTCATCAAGGAAGCTTTTTTTAATTTAAAAGTCATAAATAGCCTTGAGGTCGAGGCTTTATACAGTAGCCCAACAAAGCCTTCTTTATGTTTAGAAAACATGCAAATTGAAACAGTTGAAAGGGTCCACCCCTTTGGAATGGGGGTGGTTTGGCTTCTTTTGTTAGCCTGCAATGCCCCATACCTGTCTATGCCTCTGAAAGGGGGGGTCGTTTGGCTTCTTTGTTAGCCTGCAATGCCCCATACCTGTCTATGTCTCTTAAAGTTATTACACGTAATTGTTGGCCTGGCTGAATAGGCAAGGTCTTCAGAGTCCCTTTCAGAGGAATGTTTTTTAACTTTTTTGGGATGACTGAGAATCTTCACCATCACAAAGCACATTAGTGGAGCATGTAATCATAAATATGCCTTAATAAAGTTTGTATTTGCTCCTTCGTTTCACAGTGTGTGAGAACGGCTGGCGCTGCTGCCTGATCAATAGAGACAGGAAGACACCAACAGATTACATCCGTAATGGGGTCCTTTATGTCACAGAGAAGTATGTTCCTTCCCTTCAATTCATAGTTTTTCACAGCTATGCAAAAAAAATAAAGATCTGACCATCTGATCTGGACTCTTAAAAGGAATAATTAGGTTTCTGAGACAGGAGCTTAAATTGTGTCCTCTGGATTTATAGCTACCTCTGTTTTGAGAGCTCCAGCTCCAGGTCTGGGTCCACAAAAAGGAACAAAGTCATCAAACTGACTGAAATCACTGAAATTCTGAAGGTAGGTGTTTGCTGTAGGTTTGCCACAGATAACAATTGTTGCTTCTTTTACATTTGTCTAGAAGACTTGCAGACAATTATTTATGTGCAGCTTTATTAAATCTTTGATTAATGAATGTATTATGGAGTAATAATCAAATCATAAACAACTTACTTCCCCTGTAAGCTGAGGTCTTTTAATGTGTGCAAGGAAATACATTTATTGTGTGTTATTGTTATTTATATATAGATTGTTATTGATATCTAAAGATTTATATAGATGTGCTTCTGCTAGATGTGTAAACTTACCTCAGGTGATTTCTACTGTTTTATGTAATCGGAATACATATTTTTTCATTCCAACAGGCAACTAGAATTACAATTATTTGTTCTGAACCTCTGAAACCCAAATCTAAACATCCACAGAACCTAAATTACATAAAATATAACAAGGATATTTACAAGGTTGATAAATTAAATGTTTCCTAATTATGCCCAAGGTATTTACCACAAGTTTTACATTTTAGTTAAATATACCAATCCAGACAATACCTTTTCCGTTTATACTAAAAATAATGGCTGGCTGGATTGATGAAGAGATATACTTAGCATCCATATTTGTATATATTTGTATAATGTGAAGACTGAGTAGAGAACATTTCAGGTTACAGTAGAGAAATTGTTATATGTGACTGATTTTCTACTCTTTCTCACACAGTACAAGGTTTTGTCAGTGTTGCCCGGTTCAGGGATGGGTATCTCCATAGCAACACCTTCAACCCAAAAGGTAAAGAGTGCAGTTTTGGATGTGATTTCAGTCCAAACTGAGAGTTCCAATAGTTTTGAAAACTCAAAGCATCTTTGCAAGGGTGGCTGGGTCACTGCAGGCTTTAGATAAAAAAAATAAAAATAAAAGTAAAAACCCTTCAATATGCACATTTAAAATGCTAAATTTGAATAATTGATGACATTTTTACTCATCAGTCTTTTTATGGATGAAGAGTTGTTAGAGAAACAGGATTGGAGCAGAATCCCAGCAAGTGAGTTGAACTTTTGCAATATTTGTGAATTCACAAACTTGAGAATATATATGCAGCCAGAAGCGAACAAATGCAATAACCCTTATACAGAAATTATTTCTGATTTTAATGTGCGTGATGTCATCACGTCAATTAGAAGCTGAAGATTAAAGCAAAAAACACACATGGCTGTTCCGGTTTTAGCTGGAATGCCATCTGTTTATTCTGGGAAAATTAGCATATAGTTGCAATTTTTGCCATTTTGGATGGAAAAGATATTTGTGCCTTTATCCTGACTGGATTTGGAAGAAGTCGATTTATCAGTCAACCCCTCTAGTTGTTAAATAAATCAAGAATGTTATAAATTGGCTTAAATCTTGACATGGGAAGCATGTGCCGTTTGATTTTCCCTATCAGCTCGAACAATTGCACTGAATGTCTCTCTCATTTGCAAACACTTTGCACAGTCTTACCAGGTTGATACCGTGTAGAATTCAATTTGAACAAGGATCAATATGGCTTATGCCTGGTTAGTATTGGAGCCGAAATAAGAGATTCTGTGCAAGTAGGCATTGAGAGAAAAAAACTCAGTTGCTGTCCCGATTCCTGAGGAGGCAAAAAGTATTTGCCTCCACTTGTATGTTGAAGTGACCCTGATCTGAGTGGGTGCCTTAAGGACATTGGATATAAAGGGCAGCACAAGCTTAAGGGTGAATTCGCTTCTAGACATGACAATGGGAGCAAAAATTAGTTGTGTATTTTCATTTTGAATTAATAAAGTATTTTTGAATTACTTTAAAACTGAGGAGGTGTTTAACAAATGTCTTAAGGTGCATTCAGACCGAGCACGGTGTCTGTGCCAAGAGGGATGTATCTACATAATATCTCTTTGCAAACTGCGTGGTGAAGGGCGGGGAGGCGGCCAGCGAAAATCCTATGTGCTGAGGGCGTTCACTAATAGCTGTTTGTTTGCTTGATGAGGTGAACCAACAGAAGTCTCTTCAGGACATTCATGATGTGGGATGTCAGGGCAAAAGGTCTATAGTCATTGAGGACTGTTGGCTGAGTCTTCTTTGGTACTGGAATAAGGCAGGAGGTCTTCCACAAAACTGGAACTTCTCCTTCAGACTTAAGGCTGATTTATACTTCAAAACTAGGTTGTCTGCGTAGGTGTCACAGTGAACAAAAAGACGTTCCCGCCCCCTCCGCAGACACTCTGGTGCACCTCTCCCAAATTGTAGGTGACCGAAGACAGGAGGCCGACTTGTTTTGTTTTTATGACCGCAGTTGCGGAAAACAACTCGTGAAGTTTAACCAGCTAGAAGATCGAGGTGCGCGAGAACGCTGGGACCCTTTTTCCACCTGGATCCCCGCTTTTTTTCGCTGTCATGCCCCTCTGTTGTCGGTCAAACTTGCCCCAACTTCCTCACCGCCTCCACCTTGTGAAGAGGTGCTTAGAATCCCACAGAGCTGCTTTCCATAGGCCTTAAGGACTCTTGGGCTGACACCTTCAGGACCTTGTGACATATTGTGATTCATTCTCTCCATTGTTTAAGACAGAGAGGTGAAAGGCAGAGGGAGCAGCGCCAATTTCTGATTTGGCTGAAAGCAAAATCATAGAAACCGGAGAGTCAATGGCAGAAGAAGGCAGGACATAGGCAAAAAAGAGGGATGCTGAGATTGCTCCTGAATTTAACGTATTGAAGAATGTCTTCAGTTCATTGAGTCATTGGAGAGGAGCTTGGAAGCTAGAGAGCTGCTTACTTTTTGGAATTTTAACACCATGTCCAAACAAAACTGGTGGCTCTATTGATATGCATATCCATGGCTTCCTGGAGAAAGTTGTGGGTAAAATATATAAGAGTTTATAACAGATTTTTCTGAAAACCGAAATGAATCTCCTCTTGTCACTCAGCTCAGCCACTGGTTTGTTTGAGTGAAATACCCTCCTTGCTGTGTTCTAAGATCGCTCCTGATCAACATCCTGATACTCTACAGTGCTTGTAAAAAAAGAAAAAAAAAAGAAAAAACTTCTGCTTTTATAAACTTATGTTCTTCTGACAACATTACACGACCTAAATAATAATGACAAATTAAGTATCTCACCATTAGAAATAAAAAAAAAGGAAAGGCACTCTGATTTCTACCAGAATAGGAATAGAAGGTTTAATTTAGATGAAGCAGCCACCAAAGCAAATACCTTTTGAGACTCTACCAGTGTGGATAAGTTTGAAGCGCTAACTGCATATCCGGCTACAATCACATCTGCGCTGAGAGAGACAGCATCGGTGGACTTCAGAGCTGCCGTTGTGTTTCAGAATCCATGTTTCATAAGCAATTTTTGTTCCTTTCTTGTCAGTCCACATGAAGCATTTTTTTTCCCCTTCTGTGTTCATGTTTTACACACTGCGTCTTCCACCCGTTTTTACCCTCTTTACTCCTGTAGCAATGTTATGGAAACCTCAATAGCAGGGTGGAGGCGGCATGGCTAGTTTGAGGACAAACAACTCAACATAAAAGTTGCAGTTGTTTAATGACTTGGGTTAGTTCAAAAGAAGACTGTTTTTTGGTCTTTGTTTAGGTCTTTGTAGGAAATTCAGAGCCCAGGTTGTAGATCCAATCTTTACATAACATTGCAGAACATGGAAGTAAATAGTAACACCTCATTTGAATAGGTCACATAATGCTATAAAAGCATAAATAAATAAATAAAAGATATAATTTTTTTTTACATAAAAAATACTTAAAGATATAGTTGAGGATGTAAGAGGTCCTCCAAATTTCCAATCATTCTGGTGATATGTTGACATAAGGCCGTCCTACGTGCTTGTCCCCATTTTAAATTTCTGGTTGAAAGTCTAACATAGTGGAAAAATTGCTAATCTTCTTTTGGAAACTAAGCTCGTATGAGTGATGCAAACAGCAACTTTTAAACTGAGCGTGCACGGGGGGAAATGGGATCCTGCAATCTCGCACGCATTTAATAGACATTCCCTCTTGGGAGTGGGTACAGGGTGGTGCATGTGCATTTTTGTTTTTTTTTTAAGTCAAGAGGGCTTTTAAAAAATTCACAAAAATCCTCCATTTTACCTTAAAGTTAGGGTGAAAAAAATGAAGAAAATTTGGGTTTGGACACTCAGACTATTCTTCCTTCTGTGAAAGCAAGCAGGAGAAGTGTTTGCAGTTCAGATATCCAATAAAGTATTTTAAATGGTACAAATGCAAAAACTATAACAGTGTTTAAAACAGTTTCTGTTTTTGAAATGAAAAGATCTTAGATTTACATTAAAATAGAACATTACATTTTTCATTTCTTACTGTTGGGTTTTTTTGTGGTTAAAAAGGTTATAATTTTTTTAAATAAATGCAGAGGAAATTAGTGAAGATTGTCATAACACACAAGACTGAAGAAAATAAAGTTATACCAGCTAAAACAAAACTTTTGTTTTATTAAAGCAGAACCTCATCCCCTGTCTTGCTTGTTTGTTTGCAGCCAATGATCTTTGGTGCAATGATCCACAGAGACGAGGCGTTTGATGCCATCTCAACCCAGCACACAATGATGGTTGAAAGGGCTGGAACCAGAAACCCGGAGACTTAGGTGCTTAGGTGCTATTTGAGACCGCCCCTGACATACTGCTGGATCATGACGTGCAGTTGTGGGTCCGCTATGTGCTACGGTCAAACTAGTTTTTCAATTGTGGACACTCAGCCTACTACTGGAAGATGGCCCAAAGCAGACAAACATTTTCTGTGCCATCCTTCTCATCATAGCTCTGCATTTGTTTTGCTACAGTGCTAATCCTTAGCCAAATATTTGTGTGATTGTATTGCAGGGAAGTTTTTTTTACATTTGGCTTTTTAATATCCTTCACAAGTTGACATCTATAATGCAAGTTCTGGAACGTTTATTTCTATTCTTCAGCAGTTGCTCTTTTAAACACATCCTGCCCTTTTGTTTAAATTGCTGGTCTGTTTTCTTTAAAAATGTAAATCATTTACACAGGGGGGAAGCAAATTTGGTCCACAAGTGCCACTGTGCTGCAGCTTTTGTGTGCATCCCTGCTCCAACAAACCTGAAACAAAAGGCCAAATGACCTCGTTGGCTGTTGGTGGCAGATGCCTGGCCATTAGTCATTTGTTTGTTTCAGGTGTGTTGGAGAAGGGACACTTGCAAAAGCTGCAGGACAGTTGAAGTCGATGACCAATGTTACTTGGGCCTAGTCAGCCAGTTTGAAACATTTAAAGATTCCTTTTTGGTTTAGCCAATTTACTCAGGCATTGCAACCTGGGAGCTGATGTCTAGAGCAGGGTGTCGCCTTCCCAGTCTCCAGGTCCACCTGGAGCAGACTGTATAGGACACTCACCCCAAAATCCTGCATCCTCTGTTACCGTCCTGCTCCATGCCTTTGATAACAAGTTGCTCTTGAAGTTGGAAGATATGGTCTGCATTTGACGAAATTTTAAAACCTTTCACCAAAAAAATCAATATTTTGATTAGGATGACGAATCTGCTTACTTGTATGTTGAAGTATCAATAGTTTGCATCCAATAAAGCAGTCCTCTTTTTTGGGGGGGTATATAAACATTATTCTCTAATTTGTATTTACCAATCTGTCATTACCCTATTTTACTTCGTGTTAACTCTGCAGCAGTCCCTCACACAGACCATGCATGCAGCAAGTGGAGATATATATTACCTTTTCTGTCCTTGTTCATTTATGGACACCGCCACGGATGATCTTTCCCCCTAGTTTTTAACTTCTACTCTAATGGAGATATTAGGGTGGCTTTAGGGTGGTTTATCAAGTCATCAAGGTCATAGTCATTAAAAAAAAAAGAAAAAAAAGCAAAACACTGGACTTTGTTTGCAAAATTTGAAGAAGTTTTGCTTCTCATCCAGGAAGCTTTTTCAATTCAAAATGTCTGAAATAGCGTTGAGTTTCATGCTTAATTGAGTAGCCCAACAAAGCCTTGTTTTGGCTTAGAAAACATGCAAATTGAACCGAAAAAAAACCCACAAAAACAGGTCTACCATGGTATAGGAGAGTCATTAAGGTTGTTGTTGGCCTACAATACCTGATACTGGTCTATGCCTCTGAAAAGTGGGAATCGTTAGGGGCATCGTTAGCATCCAGAGGACCAAGACATGTCACCTGGTCAGCATGGCCAGCAATGCCCCTAAAGACTCCCTTTTTCAGAGCAATAGACCAGTATCGGGTATTGGAGGCTAACAAAGCCCTCAACGACTCCCCATTACAAAGGGGCCGACTTGTTCTTCCGGTTCAATTTGCAAAAGCAAATTAAAGCAATGAAAGAATGGAACTCACTGCTATTTCAGACAATGTCTCCAAACTTGGAAAACAAAGTCCTTTGTTTTTTTTTTTTTTTTTTTTTTTACTTTTTTGGAATTCATGTTCAATGGTATTAGCTTCTGTTGTTATGAGTATGGTGTTTTTTTTTTTGCTTTAGATTAAACATCCCCACTAATTT
>NW_015150887.1:420824-428331 GCF_000732505.1 Cyprinodon variegatus
TTTTTTTTTTTTTTTTTTTTTTTTTTTTTTTTTTTTTTTTACTTTTTTGGAATTCATGTTCAATGGTATTAGCTTCTGTTGTTATGAGTATGGTGTTTTTTTTTTGCTTTAGATTAAACATCCCCACTAATTTTGCTGAACGGAACAAAAGTTTTTACTTGAATGTGGTGTTGCCTCATTAAGTCATTTTTCTCAGGCTTACTTGTTCGGTGTTAAAACTTGCTGCACTTTTTTATTGTACTGTGTCTTAGACTTTGATATTGTCTTTTCAAGGTAACTCCTGCAAATATGTATTTGTCTTATGTTCAGGGTTTTATATAATATACTGATAAAAAACGAGTAAACATTTGTAATTATTTCTGTGGTTAAAATATGTTAATTTTGTATTCCAGTAAAAATGGTTATTCCTTACAGACTTTGTCCTGTTGGTTATTTGTACCCCAATTCTGCTTCTGCCTGTTATTGGTTTCCATTTAGCTCTAATATAAAATGTGCATATAATGTATTAGAAAAGTCGGCACAGTTCAGTAAGAATAAAGACGGAACCAATAAACACCTTATTTAGGAAAAGAGTCTAAAATATAAAACGGATGTCAACCAGGCTTCTGAAATTCCTTTTATCCTTATGTGATGCTGAACCTGGTGGTGCAAGAGTTTGCTTCTTTCTTTCCAGGGTGAACGATATGAGGACTTCTAGTTTCATCCAGGTAATCAGGTAAGGTAAAAGGTGCTTACAAGGCAATATTAAATGTAATGCCAAGGTTACAGGTTAAATCTGCTTGGTTTACACATAGGAAATGGAGGTAAGATAGAATAAAATGAGGGGATGAATCTGTGAAGACCTTAATCCCCCAGAGCCAAGTGCTCATGCGTTAAGAACAGTGATTCCCAACCTAGTGGTCCACGAGGGTATTGCAAGGGGTACATAAACATATTTTTCTTAGGTAGTAAAATAAAATAGGGCTGGAATTTGTTCTGCTTTGTTAGGACCCAATAAAAAAAATCAAGCTTTTATTAACCAAAAAGTATGTTTTTTGGGTTTTTTTTTTTTTTTGCTAGTTCACCTTCAGCTGGGACGCACATCAAAACCAGGCAGATGAACAGACTGGATGTAGAGAACAGCCTGTGGATCACAGCTATAGGAGCTCATCAAAGCAGCTCAGGTGTCTTGATGAAAACAATGTAAAACTAATTAAGTCAGTCTGACAAATTTTTTTTTCTGTATATGTTAAATGTATTTATAAGAGAGTTAGTCAGAGGAGCTCCAGTTTTCTAAATACAGGTTTATTTTGATTCCTTACTAATTTCCAGGCAATACTAATACTAATTCTTTTATTTGAGATGTAAAGAATACAATGGTAAAAATGAAATGCTCAATTTAATAGATTTAGGAAAATAGTCTTTATTTTATAATTATTTATTGTTTATTAATACTTTTGACTGAGAGGGGAACTCATGGTACAAAAAATTGCCCAAGGGGTACACATGTCAAAAAAGGTTGTGAAACGCTGGTTTAGAGCAGGAGGAGACTGAGCTCATTAAATAATGTGATTATAAGACTCTTACAGGACTTGAACTGGTCCTACTGTTCAGGTGTAACGCTAAAATAACCCGTCATATTGCAGAGTGGAAAAATACCAGACAACATGAGATGGTTCTGCATTAGATAGACTGACCAGAGATATGGATGTTACAAGAGCACTGAAAACGACAACAGACTTGAAAGAAGGAATTTCAACTCATCATTGCTCTTCAAGAGCCAAATCAGGCTCTATGCTTATGAAGGCATGAAGTCAGTCAAAGCTTCAGTGATTGGTTATTAGGTTTTTCTTTCCAAAGACCGATCATCACTGTCCTACTGCATGGCAAGGAAAAATACTCACTGGTATTTAGGTCACATGCTTGAAAATGCTTAATATGGCCAGTACATTTCTGCAGTGTAAGTCCAATAATCCAAGTCAACTACTGTGTAGTCTTTCCTTATGCAGATATGTTTATATCTAAAGGAAACATATTCTGGGACGTTACAATTTTTCTCATGCTCTTTTGTTCTATGTACACTCTTTTTGTATTGTCTGCCTCCTCCCTTGGTGGGGGGTAGGATTTCCTGTGTCATCGGCTCTTCACAACCACTATTTAGCATTTTTCCTTTGGATGAACTTAACATGCAAAAGTGCACTCTCACAAATAACTACAGGTGCTTGGTTCCAGGTACTTAGAGATTCACTTCCATACAAAAAGCCCATATTCTTATCTTCAGCTACTTCAATATACATGTCAGATTAAATGATACTACTTTTACTTCAGCGATAGTATCAAGGTGTTACTTTATTGTATCTCTTATACTATATCCGTTGGTTGTGCTGTTCTTTTTACATCTCTTTGCAGGTGATGAAGCAGACTGAAGATGTTTTATCGTTATCTCCCTTTTGTCTCTAATCTTTTTTCTTTTTTTTCAGTTTTTCCTTTCCTGCTCTACTTGCATTGCAGTGTCCATATAATCTGTAACACTCCCTTCATGAATTATAATATAGCCATTTATATGCATAAATCAAGCGGAACACTATGGCGATAGCCGTACTGCTCAACTTGTGAAAGAAGAATCTCTTGGGCTCTCTTTTCGGCATCAAGACAATAATTCTTATTGCCACATTGCCAGACAGGACACTGTTGAGGTGTTGTATTTTTATATTTTTTTTTTTTATCTTTAATGGCCTCTTGCTTTAACTCTGCCCTTTGTATTTTATGTAAGCTATTGGAACCAGAGTTTCCCTAAAGGAGTAATCCCAAGGGATAAATAAGCCCAGTGTCTGTGTACCTACATCTCAATTTGGTTTGACCAAAGTTCAGACTTATAAATGTTTATAACTGCTTAGATGAGCTTAAATTTATTTCCATTCCTGTGATGTTTTTCTTTTTTCTTCTTCAAGATACGGGTTGCTGTTTAGGTTTTGTCTTACGTGTCTCTGAGTATTTCCTGCTTTTTGGAAATAATTTCACTCCTAGAACATTATGTTCATTCTTAAACTATAGATATTGACTTTGCTATGTTTTATTTTTTGTCAATACTAATCGATGTTTAGTTGAATATTTATTGCAGAGAGAAGTTACCATCACAAAAACTGTCAGAAAGCTTAAATAATAAGAATCACCTCAGCCTCAGTGCAGAATATAAGAATGTTTTAATCTGGTCATTCTACAACTGTTTCTGCAGATATCATTTTTGCACAAAAATAAACTCGATTATATTAATTTACAGGAAAGAAAAATATACTTTTCAAGCATGATAATCAACACTTTTTACATTTTAAAATCTGTCTTTAGCTGCTTTTGTAGATACTGAATCTCAGACTGAAAAGATTAACACTTTTATGTTTAAAAGCTAACTTCAGTTTTATTGTGGATTGTTTCTGTAATTACTGTACATAATCACCAGGACTTTGTCACAGATCAATATTAAATTCATTGTCACTCTCGGAATCATTTGCTGGATCATCAAACTTCACCCCAAGACCACTATCCAGGTCTGGGTCAGCAAAGAGAACCTTTGGCGATTTTCGCTGATTTGGCTTCTCATCTTCCTCATCACTTTCTTCATCTGCGTTTTCTGGTATGATGACTACTTCCTCCTTGGCGTTGGGATCAATGTCCTCTTTAAACCAGACAGACTTGTATCCCTCTTCCACTTTTCTTTCCTTAGTCAGGATAGGTTTCACCTCCTTTTCGTCGTCAGCCCTGTTTGAGCTGGTGTCGCTGGTGTCGTCAGGAAGTTGGTTGCGTAGTCCTGATGAAGTGCTTTGGATCTCGTCTTTGGGGGGAATGTTCCATAGCTGCACTGGAGGTTCTCTACTAGTTGTTATGCTTCTTCTCTCTGGACCACCAGAGCCCATGCTGCTTCTGTCATCATCGTCTTTTTGGAAAGCCTCATTGGTGTATTGAATTCCCTCTTTTTGCCCACTTGAACTTTGAGCCAGCTGTGCCAAAAAAAAAGACAAGAGTTTAGATCAGTTCATATTTTTCACATAATTTTATAAAATCTAGTGACTTGATTTTTTTCCCCATCCTTAACCATGAAGTAGTATATATTACATACTTTTTACATCAGAAAAGATTGAAAGGGTATCCCCTGAATTTAAAGGCAGTACTTATTTCCTCCTTTTTTCCATTCGGTGGCAATAAGTGAATAATAATCACCTAATACATGTTTAAAACAAATTAGTAATTTATGTGAATGGGGGCCAAATCAGGGAAGAAAAATATCAAGGGATGTTTGGAAAAATGATTCAAATATTCTTTGACAAATAGTGGCAAAGAATTGTTTGTTCCCACAGCAAAGTGAATAGCAAGTTGAAACGTTTAGATATTTAAATTGAAAAAATATATATACATATAAACAAGAATAAATGACTGAGGAGTGAGTGCAACCTAACATTCTAGGAAAAAAATAAGGACAATTATTAGGAATAACTTTCTCGTAGTAATAGAATGTACTACTGAGTAAAAGGATTTGAAAAAAACATTGGAAAATATACATCTTTGTAAATGCATAAAACCATCAGACCACAAGAATAAAGAAAAAAAAACATTATTAAAAGCATTGGCAACATAAAAGCCTGCAGAGTTTACTTAGAGTAGTGATAGTTTTAAAATTTAACAGCATTTGAATGGAAAGATCGGTAAATGTCCTCTTTTTGGAACCAGGGTCCAACTGTCTAACTCATTTTAATTCAGTTTATTTCTATAGCAACAAAGTGTCATCTCAAGGCACTTTACAGAGACAGTTCAGTCAAATCATTCAGACAGATTAGTTAAAAGTTTTCTATCTTGAACCTACCTTCTCCATACCTCATCCAAGGTAGTTATACTATTTACAATATTTATGCTGCTATAAGTTTGGGATACTGGAAGACATGAGGACCACTATTCAGAATTCTGCTTCACTCTGTCTCGTTTCTCCCATTCTGCAGTATTTGTCAGATCCTCCCATAACTTTATGCTCTCTCTGTGTTTTCTTGTCATAGTAGGTTCATCTGGTTATGTGCTCTCTTTCATCCTTTGACATGAGAGCTGGTTTAGTGCCTGTCTGCCTGAAAGGAGACTCCTGGGGAGCTAGTTAAGTTACTTTGTTAAATGTGTTTATTTCTATCTCTTTTAACTCCATCAGTTTGTAGACCTCATCTAGGATGAAGGATTAACCCCTTGTCCTAGATGAGGATTTAGTGATGGTAGACATGGCATTCTTTCAATCTTCAGCTAACACCCTCACAGAGCATACATGCTATTGTAGTTTTAATAAACCTGGAAAATTAGCCTGGTTCTTCTGGAGGGTTCGTCCCATTTAAGGGTTTTTTTTCTTCTCAACTGGGTTGCTGAAGAGTTAATGACAAAATGTAATAGAAAGTCGTCACTGCAAACTCATCCAGGAGAAGCATGTATAGCAAGTTAATGACTCAATGCAATCAACTGCTTTTCCTTGATATAAATTTTAACCAATATGACTGTATTGTCTCCATAAAGTGGCTTCAGATAAAACGTTGTGGATTGGCACTTTGTTAATCAAATGCCTTGGAATCCAGCTAATTACATCTAGTCATTGACTTTGCAGGATTAGCTCCTTCCTAGTAGATTAGGGTTTAGTGATGGTAGACATGGTTTGCATTGTGTATCCGAATCTGCAGCAATTACCCAGACTGAGCATTCCTGCTTTAATAAATTTGGAAATATCTCTAAAAAGTGTTTTTTCCCCCATGTTTTTAGAAAGATGTTGTGTGTAAAATCTAGAGGAAAATAGATTAATTCAAAACCATTTGAAATAAAGCAGAAAAACTAATTAAGAATAAAGTGCAGAGCTGTGATTACGTTTTGGATGCTCAGTATGTTGGATTGGTGCAAAGTTAATGACCTTATGCAATTAGCTTTCCATTAGCTATAGTATGTTTACATAGATATACAGTATGTATTGGGAATAAAGGGCCAACTTCAATATAAAGCATGATCAGAACATTACAATTGAGATGTAATGATTAAATTTAACTCAATATGAATTAAATTATATTCTGATTAAGAAGGCTTATTTATGGACAGCCTTACTCCATTCTGAGTGCTCAGAACAGTTGGAATCACATTTGTTTTGGGGTTTCTTCTGCATAGACAGAGGTCCAACTCTTCTTCTCTGATTGTTTTAGTCAAATCTGTGCAATTATCGAGAGCTTCTATTCTGAATGAGGCCTAGTGCAAGTTAAAAAGGCATGAACAGTGAACAACATAATAATCTGCTGAGCTTGTAGGTTTATCAGTTTAAATTCAAATTAAACTTTGCCTGCAGGGTCTGAAATACAAAATCAAATGTGTTACTGACATTGTTTTTTGACTAAATTGAAAATGTCTTTTTTGCACATGAAGGTAATCTGTTTTTATTGTAAATAGTTTCCAGTAATTTTGTTGTAAATTGGTGCAACATAAATAAATAGAATTAAAATTCCTTCTATTTTTACTATTTCCTCATGACATCCAGGGTTCATCATCAGTGCAGATCATTTAAAATCCATTGTTGTTCAACTTTTTCCACAATGTTTGGAGTACATTACTGGACTTGGAAGCTACAGATCTATAATTTGCCAAAAGAAATACCTTGCTTTTCAAATTTTACAAGTTGGTTTTTCATAACTTTCATGTGATATGATAAGCATGAAATTACTACTGGCTAAAAAATGTCTTGATCAAACAGTAGATATGACCATTAATAGATACACTGTAATGTTCAGATTTGTTTAAAATAGATTGTTCTTCGGGAGAACTTTGTTAACATTACAACTGAAAAAAATACTGGTGATATGATAGAAGGTCCCAGGTTTGATAAATTCTCTCTAGAATTAAGTTTGTCTGTAAAAATGTAGTTCTGAGGGTGGCCCAATTTCAAAATATCAAAACCCAATGTGGTAATCACAGAGCTGAACTAAGATGTCTGGTTCTTCCAGTTTCTTGTTGGCCTGCATTTTTCTTTTCTATTTATTTATTTTTGTTTGTTTACTTCTTTACTTACAGAGCTTCGAAACAAACTGGCTTCTTGAATCTTCTTCCAGGCTGCTTTTCCTTTCTGCATGCGATAAACAAGCAGCCCAATGACCAGCAGACAAAGAAACAAAAGGACCCCTAAGGTTGCTCCCAGCACAGCCATGTCCACCGACCTGAACCCACCGGATGGGGCCACTGGAACGACAGTTGCAAAGATAAGATACTTCAATAAACTTAGTTTTAATCAGTAAAAGTTAAATATTGTGTGATTACTTGTAAACCACATCTAAACAATTTATCGACTTATTATACTTGATTGGCAACTAAATAACTAAAACTAGTGTTCTGTGGTTGGTTTGCTTTCATATCTACAACTACACTGATTTTAACAAAGATTTATAATCGTTGTTAGGGCCTCTATGGCCCTGTATGTATGTATGTATGTATGTATGTATGTATGTGTATATATATATATATATATATATATATATAT
>NW_015150887.1:429281-434757 GCF_000732505.1 Cyprinodon variegatus
TATGTATGTATGTATATATATATGTATGTATGTTTGCACGTTGAATCCTTCTTATAAATGGAGTGTAATGTATCATGCAGCAGTTGTTGAAGGAGGAACACAGGACCACCTGGGCGACTTGTTGAGACTCCTGATGTTGCACTAGCAGTGACGATGGTGGCTGAAGTGTCAGCTGTTGACACAATGGGAACCGTGGTCGGCTTGACTTCACTGGTGGTTTCGTCTACAGATGTAGTGCCCTTTGTAGTGCTCTTTGTAGAGCTCTTTGTCGTGCTCTCAAAGCCTGTAGTGCTCTGAGGCAAAGTGGTAGTGGTAGTGGTGAAACCTGAGAGGAGAGCACACTGAAGAAGTTTTGTTTGAACTGCTTCACTCTGGACATAAGCTACATTTGAACTGCTCACAACTAAGTAGCTTTGACTGCCACAAATGGAAAGAACAAATGAACTCAGCGATGCTGATGAGCTGAAGGTTGCCGAGAGCAGAACAGGCCAGTTTGGCATTTAAATGGCATGTAAACATCAACACATTGTCAAGAAAATTCCTGGTCTAATTTTGGCGACTCGTTCATTGGTAAGGATTGTTTTCTTCACGAGGGAAAACCAACCACAGAACACAGTAGTGTTTAGTGCTACTAAGTTAAAATAGAAAGGAGCTGCCGTTTTGCCTACCTTAAAAAAAGAACTTTTACTTTACTTTTTGAATGAGTCAAACACAAAGAGAAAGGCTTATTCAGCTGGTGTTGAAACCTACCTGATGTCACTTCAACTTGGAGCTGTGATGTATGCGTTTCGTCATTAGATGTGTCCGTCGCCACAATCTGGAACGTATAGATGGACTTGAGCACCCAATAAAAAGACCAGTCATTCAGTACAGGTAGAATGCAATCATGTTCAAACTTACCACAAGTGAATACATGCCATCTGGCTGATCCTTTATCAAGAACAAAAAGTCACCAACAAAATCAAAGTCACTATTATCTTGGACGGAATATTTGATGTTGGGGTTAACTCCCTGTTGGAAGAGATAAATTAAACATTTATTTCCTAACTGGTGATGTCAGACAAATTAGAATACAAAAACTTATGAGAAATTTTGGAAAAACTATTGGAAAAATCAAAAGTTTTTGTGGATTGGTTTGCCCTTTATACTTCCTGCAGCCAGCAGTTCAACAGCCTTATGTAGTGAAGCATTCCAAAACCTAACCTGAATCTTTCAGATAGAACTGCACTCAAACAGCTTTCAATAAAAAAAGTTTAATAAATTATGGTATTGGTTAAGTTTTTTTTTTTACCTTGTTGATAGTGATGAATAGACTTGAATTAAGTTGTTTATTTTGCTTGTGTTTTAATTTCAAGTGCTAATGCTAAATCGCACAAACTCTCAAATGAATGTTGCATCACATATGAATCAGTCAATCAGAAACAGCTGTTGAATTGATGAAACTGAATTGCATCAGTTAGGGTTTCACAACTAAACTTAATGCATGAGCGTATTTATTTTGCATGGAGAATGATTGAAAGTTAAGCATAGGACTGTGCACACATGACCCATGTACCAAGGCTTGGCCTTCAATGTGGCTATTACATGTTAGGGTGCATGACTTACCCCACTCTATACCCCCATTTCCTGTCTGCATACTATCAAAATAAAGGCACTACAGTAGTGCTTAGAAATAATAGTTAAAAGGTAAGAATGAATGAAAGTTGCTGGAAACCATTGACTGAAGTGTAATATAATTACACTTCAGTCAATATAATATTTTCAGGTTCAGATTAATTATTCAACATAACTTGAACAAAACATGGAAATAAATAAAGAGTTGCCAACTAAAATATACTTTCAGGAAAAGAAAGACCTCTTAGGGATTTGTTATTCGAAATGTTTAGTTATTTTTTTTTTTGCTTAGATTTTTTTCAATGTACTTTCCTTCATTACATTAATTGGTTTCAATGTCATGCGTCAACCACAAACTCTTAAAAAATAATCTTATTGTAAGGAAATCCAGTCACAACCATTGCAATAATGTGGCATTTACTGTAAATGAAGAAAGTGTTGAACCTGACATAGTGGAAGCTGCATTTGTGTGTAAAAATAAACAGTGTTACATTGGAAGTCTGTTTGTGGTTGACCTGATAACAGCAGATAAATATTTGTATGAAATTTTACTTTCTTGAAATGTACAATTAAAAAGTAGGCTTTTAAAAAGATTTCAGACCATTCAAAGAAAGAAATTTGAAATTAACAAACTATGTTCATAAAGCAGCAACACTCAATTTACTGATCGATTAAAAATAAAAAATAAAACATCAAAGGAAAGAAATACTCTAAAAAGAACAAGTTGGAATCATCTCAGCTCATACCAGGTTTATCATGTCAGAAAAAGTGTTTTACCCCAGTGCCAGCGTAGTCTTCATCTAAAGCCAAGACCCGTAATGGCTGGTCTTTGTTATTCCGGTCCATTGCCATAGAGCCAACTGAACTGATGAGGCCTTCATATAAAGGCTTTTCGAATTTTGGTCTATGAAGGCTCTTCACCAGGACAGAGATTGTCACGGTGGTTGTTGCAAACTGATTAGTGTTTATCTTCTGAGCAGCCTACATGAGAGACACATTCCAGGTAAAAGTTTAAAAGGTCAAACATCTTTAAAGATTAAATTTATTACTAAAACAGATCCAGGAAAAAACAAAAAGGTAAAGGGTTTTGTTTGATTTATTTACTGCAAGTTGATATGGTTCAGCTGGATAAATGTAAAAAAAAAAAAAAGTCCCCTTGGTTTGTCATGATCATTTTGTTTTTGGGGGCACCAGTCAATTGTGAGCCAGAACTTTGGGTTTGGGTCAGAAAGTAGCGTGCACATGGAGGCGATGCTAAAATGCCCTCTTGGAAGTAAACCTGTGCTAAAATGCTCTCTTGGAAGTCAGAAGGAGTGCTAAAATGCCCTCTTGAAAGTCATAGCGTGCTTAAGTTCCCTCGTGGAAATAAACCTGTGCTAAAATGCCCTCTTGGAGGTAAAAATTAGTGCTAAAATGCCCTCTTGGAACTCAAAACAATTGCTAAAATGCCCTCATTGAAGCCAACACCAGGGCAAAAATAACCTCTTGGAAGTCAAAACGAGTGCTAAAATGCCCTCTTGGAAGTAAACCTGTGCTAAAATACCCTTATTGAAGCCAAAATGAGTGTTAAAATGCCCTCTTACAAATAAACTTGTGCTAAAATGCCCTCATTGTAGCCAAAACCAGTGCTAAAATGCCCTAATTTAAGCCAAAACCACTACTAAAATGCCCTTTTTTTATAGCTAGTCCTCAATAGTCACTGACCTGTTGGTTTTAAAAGTTTCTCTGCTTCGGCATGGCTGATTTTTTTTTAAAGCTGATTAACAGGCTTTTACTGAACTGCAATCACCTTAATCAGCTGTGCTGAAGTCGAGAAACATTGAAAACATCTAGGAGAGCAGCCTCAAGGCCTGACATTTACCATGGCTGGGCTAAACTTTATATTGTGGAGAGACAGTTTAGTGGATGTAAAATTAAGTGATAGTTCTGTGTACCATTGCTTACCGGTCCACTTAAAAGACTGTGAAATAGGACTTATAGCTCCTCACTAATGGCCCGTCCAGATGAAGCTGGGTTTCATTGTTTATACCAAAAGTTTCTTTGTTGGTTTCTGGTCTCTAACACTGCTCAGGTTCCATCTGATAGTTGTAAGGATGGAGAACTGAAGGTTTTATTTCAATAATAGGACTTTTTTTTTATCAGCAAACTTATTTTGAAAAAATAAAATGTGCACATTCGGCTTCATTGAAGTTTCTTGCATGTTTTCTTTCCAACTCAGTGCAGCATATGAGTGCATATGCACAAATGGAGCTGCCTTATATCCAAATTTGATCCTATCTGTATTGAGTAGCCATATGCATACCTTAGTGCATGTTACATATTGGCCGACAAGCATTATAAAAACCTGCTTTCAGCCAAACAAAACCCTTTATTTAAACAAGCAGCAAGTTTCTTCCCTCCCAATGTGCAGAGGGGGCTGGCTAAAGTTGTATCTTGAAAACAGACTTAGTTTAAAATTCACCGTTTTAAAACCCCCGGAAAAACCAATGGTTTGTTCCAAAAAAGAACACATTTGCTTCTAATGGTTCTTAGAGTTACTGTACCAGAACTGTCAGCACGATTGGACCCAACGCATCTGCTTTTCTCTGCATGGTGATGTTTCCTGTGTTTGAGTTGATCGCAAAGAGTCCATCCTCATTTCCTGAAACACAGTCTCATCATTAACTTCTTATTTAAATAACCATCAATTTATGCTTAATAGATAATTTATGAGAATTAGCTTAATTTGCCAAGATTGTGAAACATGGTATTGGGACAATCCAGGTTTCTTACCACTAAGGAAGGAATATGTAATCTCTTCATTTATTCCAAAGTCTCCATCAATAGCATGAAGAGAGGCAGGATCCAAAGGCAACGCCCCAGTCTGAAAAGACAGAAACTGTACCACTGTACCTTTACCAAGGTAAGATGAGAGGTGCTAAGGAACTGGTTGGACTTATGTTCTATCTTATAGTCTCAGAGGAGGACTCACCTCTTGTTCATTTAAATGAATTTTACCAGTGTAACCTGTATTCTGGCAAACCACAATTTCACCCACTTCATACGGAGTACAAGGTCTGAACCATGGAGGTTTGTTATCAATGTCTATTATGGTGATCACAATGGTTGTGGTAGCAGTGAAGGATGGGCCTTCTGGTGGAGAAATCTCTTGAGTATCCTAAAAGAAAAACCATACAGATCACATTTTTTTCTCTGGCAGACTTGGATAGGAAATGATACAGGAATCTACTAACGAAAAAGCTGTGAAACAAGGAGGCTTTGTTCACAACACAAACTGAGCTATTTAAATTTGATAAGAATTTGTCAAAGTTATGGGCATCCCATTTACTGACTAAAAATGCTTTAGTCTACAAATTACATTAAGGGAAGGCCAGGGGAGGCATGTGACCAGTGTAAACCTTATGGGCTTTTCACAAAGGATGTGGTTTGGGCTGCTCTTACCGCTGGGTTTAGCGTAGTGACACATTAATTGCTGAGCCAGTGCACTGCTGTGCTGTCTTTTCAGCTCTGTGCTAGCTATTTTTGCTTTGTCTATATATATATATATATCAAATTCTTAGACCTGGTGAATCTCCTCTCGATTTACCGGTCTATCTACGTTCCGTCTCAACCTTCCGTCATCTATGGCCATGAGCTTTGGTTCATGACTGAAAGAA
Source organism: Cyprinodon variegatus (assembly GCF_000732505.1). Taxonomy (NCBI): domain Eukaryota; kingdom Metazoa; phylum Chordata; class Actinopteri; order Cyprinodontiformes; family Cyprinodontidae; genus Cyprinodon; species Cyprinodon variegatus. The sequence continues at coordinate 434,552 of NW_015150887.1, forward strand.
TGAGGTCCCGGATACTGGCAGCTTTTAGTAGTGTGTCTAGGCTCTCCCTTAGAGAAAGGGTGAGGAGCTCAGTCATCTGGGGAGAACTCAGAGTAGAGCCGCTGCTTCTCCACATCGAGAGGAGCCAGTTGAGGTGGCTCAGCATCTGATTAGGATGCCTCCTGGGCGTCTCCCTGGTGAGGTGTTCTGGGCACGTCCCACTGGGA
>NW_015150887.1:435028-439394 GCF_000732505.1 Cyprinodon variegatus
GTTTTTTTTTTCTTTTCATAAAAGTGACTTGCAACTCTAGTCAACCCACTTGCATGCTGGAGCGGTGGCCTAGTGGTTAGGACATAGAGCTTGGAATCCGGACGTTGTGAGTTTGAAACTCACTCCCACAGACTGCCAATCTGGCTCTCTAAGCAAGACCCTTAACCCCCATGTCCTCCCTGTGTGCCCCGTGATGGCAAAGGGATGGGTTAAATTCAGAGTTAAATTTTCCTTGTGTCAGATCAATAAAGTTCAATTGTTAATTGTGAGTTCCTATGTTATGCAAAATAGTCACAAATAGTCACTCAGAGTTCACTGTGAACGAGCCCCTTCCTTCTCGAATTCTCTGACAGGGAGTCAAAAGCAGCAGCTGTAGGCTGTGGCTGCTGTTCAATCTTTCCTCGCTGAACAGGAGTTGCATAGGTTCCACTGAGCCCCCCTGAATTAAAAAATGGTGTGCAATAATATATTATTTAGCTTTCTTTCACTCTTTAAAACTGTTGCATTAAAATAGATCCTCCCGGCATGTAATTCATAAACAGCCTCCTCCACTGTGTTCTTTAAGTTGAATTTAAGATAATAATAATATTGATTTATGTAGTTTTAGTTTAGATTGAATTAAAGAAAATTCTACGGAGTTCATCCTTAAACATATTTAGAGGTTCTTTATTCCCTTTTCCTCTTGCTGATATTTGTTTTCCTTCCCCCGGCTGGAATAAAGCATTAGCAAATATGCAAAAATGGTGATGAGATTATTTAGCAACTTCTAGAGATATTTAAGCCAGCCAATAATGACTTTCATTGTTTAAGATTTGGCAACATTGGTGCTAGCTACACTGCAAAAAAAAAAAAAAAAAAAATGCAACCATGTTTGCCATTTTCTTAATCATATTTACTTACTTTAACACAACTGTTTTATGTCCTAGCTTGCTAACCAGAAAGAAAGAAAGAAAGAAAGAAAGAAAGGAATGAATGAATGAATGAATGAATGAATGAATGAATGAATGAATGAATGAATGAATGAATGAATGAAAACTCGGCGAAGTGTGGAGCAATATGACAGTTTGCTGGGGAGAGCCAGACCGGTGATCTCACTTAAAACACACCTGAAACGCCTACTTGGCTGGTTATTTGTCTCCATTCCATTACTTTCCCCCCAATTTCCCTGTATAATCTTGAACTTGTGTCAAAGAATACACACACAAGACTAGTTTATCCTCCATTCTGCTGCACAATCTTCCCGCCTGATGAAACGGTTTATACTGGTCAGGCATTTGCATGTGCCGCTGTTAAAGTTCAACTAAGTTGAACTTATGACACAGCTAGCAAGATGGTGTTACCATTGAAAACAATGGGTTTCAGAGCCCAGCGCTTCCTGTCTAGAAGGCCCATATGTCCGGGACCTGGCTGCAACAGGTTCTAGTCCCAACCTGCTGACCCTCCCCCTCTCTCTCAACCTCATTTTTTGGGAGCCGACTTTCAAATAAAGGCTCTATTGTTGTAAAAGTCAAAATTAAAATTTTTGTTATTTTTTGGCAAATCATGTTTAAAATATTATTTCCATTAAAACACCTCTTTATCTACCCCGATAAGATGGTGGTTGTCGAGCACATAAATGTTTTTAATTACAATTTTGAGGACCATTTTTCTGAATTCACCATCAAACTGCAGACAGTTTGTACCAAAATGAGAATATTTTGCTGTTCTTCTTCTCCATTTTTTTGTTTTAGGAGGGAGGTGTGAATTGAGTTTAGGTTTATTTTAGGGTAAGATATGCAATGGCAGTGGTTAGGTTTAAGGTGGTCAGGGTAAGGGTATAGAAAGGGCTTAAAATGATGGAAATTCAATAGAAGTAAATGGGCGTCAACAAATAATCCGCATTAAATCTAGCAAGAATGTGAATATGGATCTGTGTTTGAGAAGGAAAAAAATCTGTCTGACATTCTGATTAATATCAGATTGAGATTACCAAAAACACAAAAACCAGGGTTTGGTTAGCAATCCCACAAACTGTCTGGTAAAAAGAAAGTAAAGAGAGAAAACTTACTCGAGCTTCCAGTGTCAGTTGGACAGTTTTGACTTTGTCATAATTAAGAAGTCCGCTGACTAGTATTTCTGGGACAGTCTGTGACTTCAGTTTAAAGAGAGGCTGCAGAAATCAAAAGGAACAATGAGAATTCAGAAGATAAACATTTTTAAACATGTCATTATTTAAACATGTTTAATGTTTAAATAATGACATAAATGTTGACAAAACTGATATAAAGAATTTAAGTTTATGAAAAAGATAATGGCATCTAAAAAAGCAGAAGTTATACAGATTCAGGTGTCAGCGTATAGAAGATAGAAGTTCCATCAAGGTCCGTTGCTTGGTAGCTACCAACAGTTTTGTCGATAGGAGACATCTGGAAAAAAAAAAATATGACAAAGCGTAAGGGTATAAAGGTTGAGACAAAATCTAATGACCCAATGTGAGTTTTGGGCTTACACTTGTTTTTCCGACATTTTTCTAAATCTTACCTCATCGACATTGGCCTCATACAAATTCTTTGCAAACTTGGGAGAGTTGTCGTTTACATCTGTCACAATTACAACAATGGTGTGGTCCTAGAAACACGGAATAAAATTAATCTTTGCACATGGAATAAAGCCCGGAGACTCCATACTGCATTCACCAAATGTTCTTTCAACTCAAGAATCTATGTTTTTTATGGAAAGAATTTATTCAATCAAAAAGACAAAATAGTCTCACCCGTTCTTGAGGCTCTTTTTTACATATTATTTGAACTGCATAGTTATCTTTCACCTGGAAAACAATAATAAAACAATTAAATTTCATGTTGAAAGACCAAAAAAGCCCCCTTTCCTTGGTTATGTGTGTTTTTTTTTTTATAGTATGTGGTATTTTTAAAGTTATGTTTTCATTAAGGCTGCTCAGTGGTGCAGTGGGTAGCACTGCTTCCTTGCAGAAAGAAGGTTCTGGGTTTGATTCCCAGCCCACGGGGCTTTCTGTGTGCATTGTGTCTGAATACTCGGGCTTCCTCCCAAAAAACATGACTGTTAGGTTAATTGGCTTCTCTAAATTCTCCTTAGGTGTGAGTGTGTGCATGAATGGTTGTTTATCCTTTTTTTCTCTGTGTTGCCCTGCGATGGACTGGAGACCTGTCCAGGGTGTACCCTGCCTCTTGCCTGTAGACAGCTGGAGAAAGGCACCAGCATGTTGTGATTCTTCTTGTTTAAAAGTCCAAAATTACCTCCCGGTCCAGTTGTTGCGTAGCTATCAGCTGGTTTACTTCAATCTTAAATGGTTGTTCAGTGCTGACAAGAGAAACTTCCACCCCAGGTTCAGTAATGATTGTTGCCACAACATCACCAATATTGTTGTTTTCTTTGAATTCCACTGATATGGGAGGGGTACAAACTGTTGAAATAGAAGAACAATTTGTCAGGACTGACAGGAAAAACAACTCAGTTTTATGCTGGTAAGTAATTCCACATGATTTATAGGCCACTGTGATTAGATATGACTGCCAACAAAATTTAGGTCACATGCAGACAGGTCCACATTTACTGATACAAAATAATGCTAATAATAATGCTACAAAATATGTAAAGAAAAAATAATTTTTTTTAATGGTTTTTTTTTTAACTTTTATTCACAGTCAATAGTTTTTGCTTTTGTTAAGCCTAAAAATATCAATATAACATTTTATATTATTCCCTCCTAACTACAAACTTTTCAACACATTTTTAATAATATATCTTTATTTATATGTTGTAATAATAAAAGGGGTTAAAGTTGGGCTCCAGCCGAAACAAATTGAACCAGGGGTTCTATGGGGTCCAGCGCCGTCCACCTGTCAGGCTTCAGTCCCTCAGTCCCTCCAGGGCAATAACTACCATTGAGGACAGCATGGTCGTGCCCTCGGTATTTTATTTTATTATTTTCTTTTTGTTCTGATTGTGATATAAACTAAAAATAAACTACACTGAAACTGACAATTGTCTTGGTCTGCCACAAAACTGAGGTGTTGAAGAGTCAAAAGTAGTGTGACTGTTTAATTAAACAGTAGCTTCAGGTTTTGGACAGATGTGCCGCACATCACTCACTGTTGCTATGGGAACTGCCACACACAAGCTACCGCTTAGTTAGTCTCTAAGTCATGGCCATCAGTGGAAGAGGAGCACATCAAGCAACAAATGTAGATGGAGAGCAGTGTAAGTTGTATATGAATGAGAAAAAAAATTTATTTTCATGAGGAAAGTTTCTTTAACTCTGTCAGTACAGCTAATTTCTAATTTCACTATGCAACTGATATGTTAGCGACATCTTGAACTAAATATAAAACTTTTATTCAGCAATGGT
>NW_015150887.1:439404-446317 GCF_000732505.1 Cyprinodon variegatus
AAGATGTCCGAGCCACCTCAACTGACTCCTCTCAATGTGGAGAAGAACCGGCTCTACACTGAGCCTCTCCCGAATGACATTCGGGAGAGAGACATCTGTAATAGTCCTATTAAATCTGAAATTAAATACCTGGGGATCCACTTTTCCAAGGACCAAAAACGAAAGCCAACTTTTGAATGTAGAAAATAAATTAAAGAATGCAAGTCATGACTAAACATATGGCTAAATGTTTATCTAGATGTATCTACCCGGCCTATTCCAATGCCATTCCAAACAGATTAATTGAATCTATCAACCAAATCAACCTAAATTTCATTTGGCGAAACAGACCACATTATATAAAGAAAAGCAGTATGATTAAAGACACAAAGGATGGAGCTCTCAAAGTTATTGTTTTTGACTGCCTTAATGGATCTTTATCTTGGATCAAACACAGCAACTCCTTTTGGTTTTGTATTCCAAAGCCCTTGTTCAAAAAAACTAGAGGATTTGAATTTCTTCTTAGAGCGGACTTTAATGTCGACAAATTGCGAATATCATTGTCAGAGTTTTACAAACAAATCCTCTCGTACTGGAAAATGTTATATGTGCATAACTTCTCACCCCACACAACTGTTCTCTGGAACAACAGATTTATTCTGCACTGCTACAAATCTCTGTTCTTTGAAGACTGGTAGGGGAGAAACATACAATATGGTCCATGGCAGATTTAATGGATACCAATAGTTTTTTATAATTTTTTACAATTTTGCAATAACCATAATTTCAAACCTTTAAAGTCAGACTTTAATAAATTACATAGAGCACTACCCCAATTATTTGTCTTTTTAACCAAAAATACTTTGGCATGTCATCCAATTCACCACCAATTAGCTGCTCTATCAATTCAAGGGAATGTTATTATGGATAGAAAATGCACTAACCATTTTATTTAAAAAAATTTTAATGAATACCTTACCCTGTAAGACAAAATAAAAATAGCATCCTACAAAAATTTGATAAAAACTCAATATCTAAACTAAGAACAATGTATCTAACACTCCCTATGTCCACAAAGGTGAAAGAAAAACACTTTGAAATAATGAACATTTACCTTTCTAAAGAATTACTTAGACTTCGCTTTGGTATAGATGATAACACATATAGGTTCTGTGAAAATAATGTAGAAATTACAGACCATGTGTTCTTCTCATGTTCTGTGGTGCAGACATTTTGGTGTGATTTGCACAGATGAATTACAAAAGAGCTATCGTCATTCCCAACCTTTATCTCCAGAGACACTTATTGACATTTATTCATTCCTTGCACTGTCTTTGCACAACATCACTATCACTTTATTGGATTTATAGTTTTATATATATATATATATATATATATATATATATATATATATACACACACACATGGTCTGATACTTGCTCTAATACTGCAAAATAAAAGTGATGAGCTCTGCACTAATACAATTAAGCTATATATAAAATCATTATTATCCTAAAACACTTCCTAACAGAAGTAAACAGCTAAACAAAGACTGAATTCTTCCCTTGTGTTATCTTTCTTATTATAATTTTATTTTATATAATTGTATTTATTTTGTAATTGTTTATCATAATTTTCTATTTGTTTATTTATTTGGTTTTAATGTATTTGAATTTTTATGTGAATAACCCTTTATAGCAAGATTACACTGCAGGTATATTTCTTATTTGTATTAAGTGATGCTCCCCCGGCTATACTTGAAGAAACTAATTCTATGCAACCATGTTTGTCTGTTAATCTGGATATTTTCAGAAAAAAGAAAAAATACAAAACAAAACAACGAGATGGCACAGAGCAAATTGTGCGGGACAGGAAGTCATGAGTAAAGAAATAAATAAAACGTCAGGTTAATTTTCTAAATAACAATGATAATGATAAAGCATTTTCTGTGGTAACTTGGCCTTACTTCAAGAGTCATCAAAATTGTCCAATACAAAGCCTCAGAACTTAAAACTCATTGAAACATTTTAAAATGGCATATCAGTTTCATTTCTATTGGTTTTGTTTTTGTGTTGATATTCTTCTCTTAAGGGAAAACAGGATAGGGAGGAGAGGCTGAGTCAAACCAAGCACGTATCTGGGCCAAGCAGCAAAAGGAGCAGTAAAGAGAGCGATAGAGCGAGAGCAGGTAGTACAAAAGGTAGAAACTGTACCGGAACTGAATACATTTTAAAAGCCAGATGTTTAATACAATGATAATTAAAGTATTGGGTAAAATTATTATAGAAATATGCTCCAAAGCACATTGGGGCAATGATTTATATTTGAAATATTGAAGTAAATATGAAGCAACTTATTTAATCTATATTAGACTTTTGTGTTACATTTCTAACCAGTAGTAGATAGAAGTTTAGAAAGAAAGATGACATAAAACTCAAGTTTATAATATCTGGAAATAATAGAATAGAGACAGAGAAAAGCACAGGCAGCTTACTGAATACGGAGCCAGGGAATTTACACGGGGGGAAAAATATATAACGTTCCCACAAAATACTACTTTGTGCACATGGAGAACTTTTTGTGGCATTATATGGGCATTTATGTCATTCTAAAAACATCTGGGGGTGTAGCCTTACCTCCCAGTTTTTAATTCCATTTTTAATCATGCCCTTTAGAATCTAAAGTCATGCATTTTCCCCTACATGTCCATCCTTTCCGCAGCGCAGCAATGACTACATTTAATTTCACAAACACCTGCTGAGTGGCCCATTATAGACAACTGGTACCGGATAATGGACTTCCAAACCGCCCTTTCTCCACTATAGAAACCAGTGAGGACCATAACTGTAGGGGGTAAGCCTATAGGCTTCACCCTTAGAGCGTTTCTCTTGGGGGATAAAGGCAGAGCAGAACAAAGTCTATATACGTTCGACCAGACCACAGACAAAGCATCTGCTCACAAAGTCACCTTCAGCATGTGTAAATACTTCAACATATGATCTCTGATCAAGACATAACCAGATATCACTGCTGCTGTGCATGATGAAGACAAAGGTTATAAACTGTAACAGTTCAGATGAGTAGAGAACAGAAGCAAACTGCTAACAGTGCCTGGATGAGCGTAATGACAGGTAAAAAGGCCCTGTGTGTGTAAAGCGCTGCTGCAGATGGAAATAACTCTCACCACTGGAGGTTTGATGAAACTCAGCTCCATTTAATTTGAGGCTCCAAGTCATCTAAGGCGATAGGTCCTAGTATTTTATTCTGTCATTTTAAAGCTGTTCACTCTAAAAGAGAAGGTCCATTCTCTTCTCCTCTGTTACATCTTCTCCACATAAAGGTCATATATCCCACACTGTTACAAATGTACTTTTTTGCTGCTTACAGTAATTGGATCAATCTGCATTTATCACATGAACTTATATGCATCCTTTCCTCCTTTAATTTGACCTTAAGCTGAAATATGAAGTGTTCAAAACAAGCACCAATTGGACAGCAACAGGTGTTATTTTACAGCATTGTCCTGCACACATCGTAACATCTGGTAATCAGTCATACCTTGCTGTCAATATTTTATTTAAATGCCTCACTAATGAGAAATCAGAGTCTTTTTATAGTTCATCCTTCACCCAAAATAAAACTCAGTTAGACTATCCTGGTTTGTCCTGTTGGTTTCTTCCTCACTTCCTCTGTTACAGAATGTGCTCTGCAGGAGGATAATGTTTTTAATTTTTTTTACTTATTTCTGTGGCCACATTAGCTATGTTACATAATGAGAACTAGTTTGCACACAAATTCATCTTTCGAGCGAACAAATTAGTATTTTGTGGGCACATATTAGTTTTTAGTGTGCATATTATATATATATTTTTCCCATGTCAGTTCCCAGGCTCATTAATTGAAGATGAAGACAAGGGAAGAGAAAAGAGAAAAAGGGAAGGTCCTGGAAGGGACATAATGACAATAGTAAAGGCCAGATTTAAAAGCTTTAATTCAAAAAATTTCCAGGGAGGCTTGCCTAGAATTTCTCACCCTTGACCTCAATGTCTTTAGGTACTGTGTGCAGTAGGATGATTTCATAGGACCTGACTTCTGATGGAGTATAGTAATTAGAAAAAAAAAAAAAAAAGGCTAAAGAATTCTTCAAATTGTTTTCTACTGGAAGTCGACAGCAAGGAAGTTTGATACCAGGTGGAAAATTAACTAGACAACAGAGAGATGCAGAGTTAATGATTGAGGGAATGATCTTTTCATTGCTCTATCTTGATTAAATGGATTGGATAGTTAAAGTTTGCTAAGTATATTTGGTGGCCTGCACTGCAGTTTCCTGCTTCTTTTAGGAGACGTAAACCTAATTAACACAGATGGGCTTAATTAAAGCATATTTGTTTTTTTGTTGCTAAGTGTTAAATGCTGGCTGCAATGGATCATCATCACCGTTCGGCCATTTTGAAAATCAACACAGAGAAGAACGAAGCTCATATCAGCACATTGGACCTACTTTTTGCTCCGTTATTTGAAGCTGAATGAAGACAATGGAAAAGCAAAACAAACTCAGATTCTAGGGTATGGTAACAAATAGAGCTTCATTTTTAACCTAAGCTTTGTTTTCAGTTTTATGTCTGCGGTTTGTCATGGTAGAACTGGAATTAAGATCTGAGTCTGTGGACTAATTTAACATCCAGAAATAAAAAAGGAAAAACAACAAGGAGAAATTATCGAAATTATTTGTTCTTTGTTTTGTTTCGGATTTTAGTACATACTAAATGACCTGTACGATGACATGAAAGTGATAAAAATATATTAATATATTAGTCACATAAAACTAAGAGAGTGAAACACAAGTAAAGATTGCGGATGTAAATAATAATAATCTAATATCTGTTTGTTTTTACTAATAATTTGCAATTTTGGCTGAGTTTGGATCTTTTAGTTGCTTTCAGCTTGTTATATGTCATCTGACTGTGAAATATTTTTCCATAAGGAAATATCCCAGATTGATTTTTTGCAGCAGTAGTCTCCTATCATGGGACCAGGTTGGAATTTACTGACCCTTAAGAGCAAAATATTTATACCAAGATAGGAAAGAGACGAAAGCAGGAGTCTCTAAACTGTAGCTTGTGAGCTATCACAAGCTCTCAACACGTTTCCAAGTAGCTGTCCAAAGAATCATTCCAGGACATGCTACTTCCTGTTCCAGCCACCAACCTTTATCTTATTTTTCAGTTTCTTTTATTTCATCGAAATGTTCAAGTTACAAGTTCAAACTGATTTAAGAACTTTAAGAATCTGTCTACATGAATGACCAAAGAGTTATTTTAAATGATCGTTCTTTGTTAGAGATATGAATACAATTAAAGAGAACTCACGTTGATCTGAGTTGGATACCTGGAGGAGAACCAGAAGCAGCCAGATTAAGGATCTTTTAACAAAAAAGTGTTGGGTGATAATTTTCTTTTCTCTGTCTCCGTCCATCTTGTATGAAGGGCTCTTTGCGTGTGTGTCTCCAGTCTTTCACCTTATCTGTGGGCTGTTACAGCTGCAGGTGGACTTTTACCCATCATAAAAATCTTCATGTTTGTAAAACCATATAAGATCAGTTTCTCCCACTGATTGCCTTTTATTGAACTGGGCTGACATGAGTTATATGATCAAAACAAGTCTAAACATTTGAATAAAACATGAAATATTGCCCCCTTTTCAAGCAAGCATTTCCTCCTCTTCACACTTTCTTTTTTACGTTTGATCACAGTTAGAAAAACGGATTAAAAAAAACACTTGTTGAAAAATGAAGCCCCACAGAAATGAGAAAATCTTTATTAAAGTCTCTTCACCATGGTTCTAAGTCCTAATGGAAGATCAGTCGCCTCTACTCACTTTTCTATGAACTTTCCTCAAAAATGAAAACAGTAAAGGAAAACAGAGAGGATATTTGATGTGGGTTAGATAGTAATAAAATAATACATTTTTAATAAGTGAATATTCTAATAACTGCTGTTGAAACAACTAGAGATTTACTCAAAAGTATTTGGTAAGATATTTCAGCAACTTATATTTCACCAAAACATGGGAGGATAGAATAGCATTGGAATGATGTCACACTTCCGAGGGTGAAATCATTACAATGCTATCTATAATTGCATTTCAATGATAGCCTCCGTCTTATCAGCATTGCTTAGCGACCACAGGGGTCGACATTCAGACAGTGATCCCAGTAGATTTTACACATGAATAATAATAATTGATGAAAACCAAAAAAAAACTACCGAAGATAAAGGCAGATATGATGAAAAATGAGCTATAATCTGACAGGGAAACAGCGCCTGGACAGAGGCTACAGCTGACCAAGGCTGGCTGACCAAGGGTAGTTAGTATACTATTGCACATATAATGAAATCTATATAATTATAGTAACCATAACATACAATTTCTTGATAAAATTTGTATATTTTTTATATTGATGGATCACTACTCATGCAGAAATCATTGCTTGTACTGTATATAAAAAAACAAAACAAATTATTGGTCTCGGGGCCACATTGGCACACAGATGTCCAAATTAAACTTGGTTTTGAGACAAACTTATTTTACAAGAACAGTCTGGCTTTAGTTACGGAAAACCTTCTTGACATTCTAAAACACAGACAACCTAACAGCTTCACTGACCTCTCTCAAAATGAGATCTAAGGTATGCCTGTGTGAATTTTGAGGATGTTTCAACCGCTATTCAGTTGTTTTTGTCATATCCGAAAGGTCGGAACAGAGTAATTTGTAGTTGGTGTGCTGATTAATTTAAGCAGCAAGGAGGTCCATCCATCTAGCCTCGTGAGACCATCCTGATCTCGCGAGCTTTCAAGATTTCACTCGCTAATCAGTCTGGAGACTCTCCGTTGAAGAAAATTTGGAGCCGTTCACCAAACGAACGTCCAATCAG
>NW_015150887.1:447243-461994 GCF_000732505.1 Cyprinodon variegatus
CTCTCTCTGACTATGTTAACACTGCTCAAGCCAAATTTTTGTCAGATCCAAGTTGTGTGGCTGTTCACATAACCATCTCAAATTATTTCCCTGAAGTAACCCATATGCGATAACGAGACATGTCAGAATTCTGTTTCTATTGATGCATTTAAAGCTTTTCAGCAGTGGAGGTAACTGGATGATACAGCAGACAATGCACTGAAGGAGAGTTAAGAAAAAAAAAGACCTAAACTGTTAATTAGGGCTTTTTAAGGAGCAGTGGCAGCAACATCTTAGAGTAGAAATTTGTTGGTGCAGCGTTGTAGTCAGCTGACCTGTTATGGCATGACCCCTCAAGTTTCTTTTGGAGTTGATACTTATTAACTCCAACATTTCATTGTCCCTCCACCGTACACTTATGTCTATGCTGCCCATGTTCATGTAATTGTTCTTGTTGCTTGCTGTCAGTAGAGAGGGTCATCTTCGCCATACTAATTCTGATATGGGTCACCTAGCTGTTCAGTCCACAGTTGCATTTCAAAAAACCTGTGACCTGTGACGGATTCAAAACTACATACAAATGTGGCCCAGATCAGACTGAAACAAGTCCAATTTGATGTGACTTGCAATATTTATACAGTCCTGAAAGAATCCCACCAGCCACTTCAAGGCTAAAAAAATTGGATTGGGCCACATTTGTCTGCAGGATGATCGTAGCCTCTGTTCTCTAATGTGGTTCTTCCTGCTAGTGTTTTTTGCCGACTTAACAAATGCTTAGTTTGGATAAACACATGCTTTAGGTGATTTCCTGTTTGTGGTCTTTTCATTTCTTTTCTATAATTGATGGAACATTCTCAGCCTGGTAACTCAGATTTCTGATAACAGAAAGTTCTTGTTCCAATAGATGCAAGTTAAAAGGCAGGTGTGCAGGTTTCTGGTAAACCTCAGTATCAAGACTCCCATTGTCCTCAGTTTATATACTTACCTGGCAGGGGCGATACCTTGATCATGAAGGAGGTTCACCCAGAGTGAGGCTTGGCCATTGCACCCCTTTGCGAATTCCCCAAATGTGGGAATCTCGACTGCATAATTTGTGGTAGTGGGGGACTGCGTACGCGCTCTGCCCTGAGAAAACACCTGTGACCCCTGTTTCCATCCAGGGGGTTCCTGTTGACACTGTGGAGGAGTATAAGTACCTGGGAGTGTACTTAAACAATAAGTTGGACTGGACTAGAAACACTGAGGCAGTCTACAAAAAGGCCAAAGCCGACTATTCTTCCTGAGGAGGCTGAAGTCCTTTAACATCTGTGGGGCGATGCTGAGGATGTTTTATGAGTCTGTTGTAGCTAGCACGCTCTTCTTTGCTGTCACATGCTCCGGCAGTGGGTTGAGGGTCGCTGACAACAACAGACTGAACAAACTGATCAGGAGGGCCGGTGATGTTGTGGGGGAGCAGCTGGACACTCTGACCACGTTGGCAGAGCGGAGGATGCTGTCCAGGTTTCAGTCCATCTTAGACAATGACTCACATCCTCTCCATGACACACTGGTCCAGCAGACGAGCTCCTTCAGCAGAAGACTCCTCCTACCCAGATGCGCCACAGAGCGCCACAGGAAGTCATTCCTACCTGTGGTCATCAATCTCTATATGTGATTCAGTCTAAAACTGTAACTGGAGCATGTAACAAAAGTAATTTCCCTCAGGGATTATTAAAGTATTTCTGATTCTGATTCTGAGTTTGTAAACCACAATCCAAAAATGGCAACATCTTGTCCTTCACATCCTCTCTAGTAATCTTGATGTTTCAGTCCCCTAGTTAATGTGATTGGTTAATATCTTAACTTCCTGAGTTTGGATTTTTCCACAGCTACCATCCCCATATCTGAACCAATGAGTTGGTTGTGTTCCCTTGTACGTGCTGAGTGCCCTGCTCACCCCCTCAATATTGATATTGGCAACAATGGGTGAAACTGGGGAGCCCATGTTTCTATTTGTAAAAGTTATCACTGTATTGTAAGTATGTGGTTGATAGGCAGAGATCCATCAGGCCACACATCTTGTTAGATGTTAAAGTTTAATCATGTTCTAGTTGTGTCCTGACTGTCTTCAGTTTGGTCACCTATAAACCTTTCTGCCCGTAGATGCCTATATCTAGTTTAATTTCATTCAGATATAGAGTGTAATTTAATTTCATATTAAGATGATTTTTTTTTTATAAAGATAAGAAGATTACTGTTAACAGGTAGTCTAGTTTATTATAGCCTGACTAACTATGTTTTTGTTTAGTTAATCATGTAGCATATTTCTCAGGGTAAATAAAATACCACCTGTTTGAATTTAATGCATGTATCCTGCATGCTTTATTACTTGGTCCCTGATAGTGTTTAACAGAGACAGAGGCTGTGTCCGAATGTGCACCCTAACCCCTATATAGAGCACTATAAGGTTACGCCATTTTTCATGATTGTCTGGTGGATTAAAAAGTAGCGGACTCAAAATGTCCCACCTTAAAAAAGAAGTGTACATCAATGGTCACTAGATGAGCAGATATATCCCAGAGTGCTTTACAATAACTCTCCTCACAAAGCATGATGGGATTTGTTGTGGGGACAAGAGAGAACAAAGTTGGTGCAGGAACCTTTAACTTGTAGCTGAGTAAGATTTGACCATGAGAGTTGTGGTCGGAGACTTTAGATTTCTCTCTCATATATTTAGTTATGATATTTAACCAGTGAAAAAATGTTTTTACTCAGTTTGTTTTACCTGTAAGGCTGAGAAAATGTCTGAGTGAGGGGGGGTTTACTTATTCCCACAACAAGCCAAATTACTTCTCAAGGTTTGTTAAATTTTGTTAAATTTATTTTGACTCTGACTACTTTCCAATGTTGTAAGTAAGGGGGGGGGGATGAACACTGCTCAGGCAGAACAGGGCAGAATACTGTGCCATAAGGGCTGCATGATGAACTGTTCTCTCTTTGCAAAGATATGAATAAAGTCCTGACTGAGTGAAATCTATTGATCTCTGTTTATTTATTTATACTATATAGTCTCTACACTTTATAGTGATTAAGGGGTTAGGGATTAGGGTGGACATTTGGACACAGTCAGGAAAAAGAATTTGCTCACAAGGTAATTTTGTTTTTGCTGTAACACCGACCTAAAGGCAAGAGTTGAACAGCCTTTTTTTTATATCATTAAAGCATCATACCTAGTTTTTTGTAGCGCTCTACTGTACATCTGAGCTTCCTATAACTAAAACATGACACTTTAGAATTGCTCTCAGTGAAGGTTATTAATAAAAGAAACTTTACTTAATTAAAATTCTTTATTTGCACAATGCCCCTTTGAGGCAACTTAAACATGAATTTCATTTCAGGTGTTTTTTTCAAGTGCCCAGTCTTCACTAGTGTAGCTATTGTGGACTAGCTTACTCTCTACTATCAACAGAAGATCATTGATTTAAAAACAAAGAGTAAATCCTTTAAGGAAATTATCTTTAGATACATTTTAGTAGCAAAGATGTTTGTTTCTACATGAAATACAACAGTCGCATGTACAGAGATTTCTCCACCACTTTAATAAACTTGTTTGTCCAAGTAAGAAGCTTAAATCTCTCTGTCCTTGCTGAGCGCCCTCTACAGGTCAGTTGGCCAGTTGTTATAAATGGAAGGGCACATGTAATGTTTGAGCAGCAGGTTGACTTTTTCCATGTCTCCTCCAACGCCACTGTGGACAAAAGAAAGAGATCACAATTGGTGTGTTTTATAAAGTGGCCTTTACAAAACACGCTAGAGGAAACAAAAAACACATACCTTTATCTGAGGCTTTTAATGTGCTAAATTAGCAGGGAAGGTTTACTCTAACTGAAAAGATGGTGCACATAAGCAAGCAGGAAACATGGGCAGGGCAAAGTCAGCTGCTAAGTTTTATTTTCTTATCTAACTGATAATAAAGCTGCTGATCACTTTACTGCAACTGTAACTGGTAATTCTAAAAGTCACTTCCTTAATTTGTGGACCTGTTTTTTCCAGTCTTTTATAATCAATTCTCATATAGCACCTACAGCAGGTTTTTTTTTTTTACACTTAATTAAACTCGTCAAAGCTTCACTCAGTTTGATTTTATCAGCAAAATCCTTATTTGGTGCAACAAAATAATTTCAAAACAAACGTATATAATGTTTATTCATCCATTTGCAGAGCTAATCCCTGTTTTAAATGACTGGTGCAGATTTAGGGTATTTCATCCAAGAACTCAAATTCATTAATCAAATAAGCTCTAAAACACACCTAATCCAACCAATTAAGAGCTTCGTTGATTGTATTAGGTGTTCCTAAGGCAGAACACCACTGATAACTGCAGCCTTATCAATACCAGGCACCTACCAGTGGACATCGTACTTTGGAGAATTAACTACCTGTAATCCTAAACAGAGTCACTTCTGCCAACAGTTGGAGATTCAGTTACTGCACTATCAAAGAAACCATCAACTAGGTGAAGAAATGATGCAGTCCCTTTTTATCATGTTAGACGCTAATGAATTGGAATTACTTTCTAGTCAACTGAGAACAATTATCATTTTAATTTTTAATATAAATCAAATTTTATAATGAATATAAGTAACCAAAATTGACTAAATATCTGAAAATATCATCCACTTATTTACAACCTTTTAGTTTGGTGGGAAAAGTGTGACAAGAACTGTTTAAACTGCAATATGGTAGTGTAGATATGAAATGTATCAAAGTTCATAGTAAACAACAAAAACTTGATATCTATTTATATTAACACGCTACATCTTAAATAGGTATAAATAGGTTATTTTTGCGGCCAGGTGCTGAGAGAACTGTTCAGAGCTCTATATTGGAGAAACCAAAGAACAAATACAGAATGTTAATGAAATGTACATATGCTGCACATATTTGATGACCAAAATATTTAGATTTAGAACTCCTTCCAAAGAAAAGACCAAAGAACAATCCTCATCATTTTAATGACCCAACACATCTGACATACAAAACAAAACAGGCGCACAACAGGTTGACCATTGATGTGCATATGACCTGGTATGTACTTTGGGTTATGGAACTCCATGCTGTTTAAAAATGATCAGCCCTCCAACTACAGATTGCGCTATAGTATAAGCTGACAGGTTGAGAAAAACTGCTGGATAGTTGTCGAAATTACTTCAGAAAAACTGAGTAAAAGTTTGGTTGCCTCCAATTTAAGCCTGCTTTTTGGTTTCCATAATCTGCATGACTGAGAATTTACAAAGGCAACAAGACAATAGTTTATCATTAAATATATCAAGAAAGCTGCAAAAACGTATGGCTCTTGAGACTTTAAACCAGCAAAGGAAGGTTGTGGCCCAATGCCAATATCACTAAAGATAAAGGTGCAACACTTACTTTTCAAATATTGTTAATTTAAACATGTTAATTTGCCCAAGGGAACAATCACTTATTGTTTTTGTGCCAATAAATATGCTTATAAAACGTTATTTTTCTCTTCAGTAGAGGGGCCATAACCAGAGCCAGGACTAGTACTACAGAGGCACTGGCCCCTGTTACCCCCAGTCTAGAACAACCCATGTCCTCTACGGAGGGCTAAAGAAGCTAATCATGAAATGATTAAACATTTTCAAATCTACTGTAGATAATTTTTTGCAGCTGTTTGCACAGATTGCAAAAAACAGTAGGTCTAAATGTAGTTCTACTAGTTTGCCAGTTATATCTCACCTCTTCTTCACTCCTTGCATGCGGCGCAGGAAGGCACAGATGGATGTGTGCTTGGCTTTAGACCGAAGGAACTCTGCATATCTGTTGGAGAACTCGATGTCTCCCAACTGCCTCCTGCGATTCAGACCTGCAGACAAGAGCTGCCTGAAAAAAAAGTTGATGTACAGTTAGGGCTCTGGCAGAGAGGTTGGACAGCATAGGCAAAAATTAAGTATCATTACTTCACAACCAACTTCACAAGTTAGTAATCCAAAAAGATGCCTGAGTAATATTTAAAAGTAGTCAGATAGATGCCACTAAGTAATGAGAGTGCATAATGTCTAACATTTGTTAAAATCATATACTCAGACAGCATCCAACTAGAGCTTTAACTAAAGTTTAGGATCTTCTCGGTTTGGTTTGGCTTAAAGCAATAAATTATGTAATTGAGGCAGGCTATTTTGTATTTATTGTAATGGCGGTATACATTGTATATTATATAAATATTGATTGTATTGTCTAGACAATCCAGAGACTGGAGTCTAGGGAGCAGGTGTAAAGGGTCAAGAAAATGTTGAAGTGTTTATCATGGAAGATTGATAATGTAAAAAAATTAAAAATAGTAATAATTATAATAATAAAAAAATATTCATCATTCAACATAAAAAAAAAAACACTAAAAAAAGAGCAGGTAAGGGAAACATGTCCAACTCATCGGTATCCCTGACCGGGCTCAGGACTCCTGGACCTCTGAGCCTTTTGGTTCTGACCTGTTTCCCTGACCTGGCTCGGACTCTTGCTTGTTTTTTGGGGCTGCAGCATCTGGTGCCCCCCGCATCTCCTTGGCAGCCCACTGCCTGGACCCTACCTCTTTCTATGGAGATGAACTGAACTGTTAAACCAGGTAGAGATTCCTGTGATTCCGCAGGTCCACAGCCCACTCAGTTATTAGTAAAAGTTTTGAATTATCCCATTGTCTGTCTCGCCTTGAATAGTGGATCCTTCTGTCCTGCTTCTTGACAAAGAAAAAAGGAAAT
Source organism: Cyprinodon variegatus (assembly GCF_000732505.1). Lineage (NCBI taxonomy): Eukaryota > Metazoa > Chordata > Actinopteri > Cyprinodontiformes > Cyprinodontidae > Cyprinodon > Cyprinodon variegatus. The sequence goes on from NW_015150887.1 coordinate 453,978, forward strand.
AATGGGGCTTTGAGTTCTTAAGGTATGTTTGCACCAAATGTGAATTTCGCAGCTGGAGTGAAGGATGTTATCTCTATGTAAAAGGCTGATGTGGACCAAAGCGAAGCTGATCGAGGCAACGGAGGCAAATATAAGTAGCCGAACAGCACAATTTTATGAAGTTTGTGACATTTGATTGCTGCCTCACCACGAATGAAGTTTAGATTAGATTAGATGAGCTTTATTGATCTCACAGTGGAGAAATTCACTTTTTATTTATTTATTTTTTTTAGATTAAGTTGTTTGAGTAATTTTCACTGATCCTACCCTGTACTCCTTTCATCCCCCTAGTTCCAGCCAGCCGCAGCATCTCCTAGCTCTGCCTCCCTGTCTGGCTTTTCTGATGTACGATTGTCCTACTTCCAGGCAGCTGTTAACAGTGAGCTTCTATAGCCAGTCCAGCCAGCTGTACCTTCTCCACACTGGTGCTGTTTCCCCAGCCCTGCCACTTTCCCCAATCTACTGATTCTCCAGGGGGATCCTCCAATATCCCGCTGTGGTTCCATAGTTAGAGAGCCTGACATGACTGGCAGCCTGGTTCTATTTTATCTACCTTTTTTCTCACACTGCTTTCCTGTGGCTTCTTTCTGGGCTTCAGATTGCCATCTCACCTAACACCCTGATGTCTGGGCGATTCTTCCCGATGCAGGACAGCAGATCCCCCCCCAACCCACTCATGGATAGGCAGAAGTACCACTGAAAGCGATTATCATCCAGAGGTAGCCTCTAGTGGTGGCAGTGGTATTTCCCAAACTTGTTCCATCTGTGGGAATCTGGTGAACATAGGAATGCGACAGCATTTTTCAGCTCTCTGAAGTAAAAAACACTGCCAGTCGCTTTCTAATTCCATGTCTGGCATGAAGAGGTGAAACCAGCAACCAGCAGACTGCATGAAATAGGAGGCTTTCAAAATCGCCTTTTTTGCAGCTTTCTTGTTCAGTGTGAACGCACCTTTAGACATCTGGGGGAAAAAAACAATTTAATTTATTTAATTGAGATTTTTTTCTTTTTATCAGATATTTGATGCTTTCTTTAGAATTAGACAATTTAAAATTGGAAAAGTCTAGAGAGCTGTACTTAAGGAAACTTCTTTTTGTACACTTTGTGTACAAAATGAAATCAGTCTAAGATATTAGAATTTATTGAATTACTTGACGTGTTCCTCACTGCCTGCAGTTTTCAAATATTGTTAATGTAAACATGTTAATGCACTATCCAAAAATACACAAACTCAGAAGCAGCTTCTATGGGGTTGGACAGATCTTTTGTTTAGTTAGGTTGAAAACATAGGGAAAATTAGAAGCTCTGAACTGTAGATTGGTAAATATAGGTTGTAGGTAAAGCATTTTGGCAGTTGATGTCGGTACATACCAAAGACGTCTTGAGTTCAGCACATACATTGACTTTCTATCTCTGCCTGCACTAATTTTCCCAAAAAGACATTGAATTGGTGATCAGCAGAATATCAAGTTAATGTCAAAGCTAGTGTCATAGCTTGTCTCCTCTATAACAAATGCACCAACTTCATGTCTATCTCAAATATTGATCACTTTCACTTTCCCTGTCGCCTTTCCCAGTCTGTTTGATTCTTTCTCTTCACTTCACCCTTACAAATGAATAATGTGAATTTTGAGGTTTTTAAAAATACAGCAATCAAACAACATCTAGTAAACAGAATTTTCACATTTCAGTGATATCCCTGTTAGATCTAAGTTACTGACTGGGCTTGAGCTAAATGTGTAATGCTGTGGAACAAAAGATAAAACAGTAGAACCAAAGCTGGTGACCACAGACAGAGAGCCATACTGGGATATTGTAGGATGTGCCAATTGATTATTTTGTTTTATATAAGCTAATCCTTGCAGTAAAAATGGTTTGGTCTGCACTAATAAACTCTACTAGGGTTATCATTTGCTGTGTTTGCTTTAATAAAGATGAGAATAGTAGGGCAAAAGGACCACAACATTTTTTTGAACAGTACAAAAACCAGCCACACAGGTGTAGCTGCAGCATAAATGAGACAGGGCTAAGAAATATAAGAGGGGGAGGTGATTATCAGGTTAAATGTAAACCTATTCTGTTCAGTTTTAGCACAAACAAAAAATATTCTTGTTGTTTCTGTCTTTTGCTGAAAATGTATTGACATTTAATCTGCTGAGGAAACAAATACACATTTTTATTTTATCAGATTATACTCGATGACTCCAAGTTCTCATCTAAAAACGATGAACTTCCAAAGAGCATCTGAAACTAAAAATATATTCTATTTTTTTATTAGAAAGTATGGTATCACGGTATGTTATTGCAAAAAGATTCACGTCAAGATTCAAATTCAGAGCTTTCTGCCGCATTCCGGCAGTTTATCAACCACCCCCCTTTTTACATGAAGGGCCCAATGTATTCACTCCCTTGTCAGGTTAGGTTAAAGTAATACTTTCATTTGACATCACTGCCTTTGCTCTAGCTTTGATCTGATAGAGAATCCGTGGCGGAAGTTAAAGATCATGGTGATGACCTGGAGGCTTTTCAATCATCCAAATGAGAGGAAACATGCATAACGCTAGTCAGCAGAAGAATCATATCAGTGTAACACAAACAAAAAGTATTTTTCAAAGGTTATACATTATTTAAGAATGTAATTTTGAATAAAATAAGAATATAAAGATAAATAATTATTGCGTTTAAACAGCTATTTGCATGGCTTATTGCTTATTTACTCGTTGAATGGCTATCATTCGTAATATAAAGAATTTAATTATGACTCCCTACAGTATTTATATGAATTAATTATTCAAATTATGAATATTTTCCGTTGAATTTTTTCTCGTCTTACTAAATAAGCTAAAAAATTAATGCAAAACACAACATTTTTATATTTTCTTGAAAATGCCACAACAGATTTTTATGTCTGTGATTTCTGTTTTGACCCGTGCTGTTAACAGTAGGCCTAGCCTGGTCTGTGATTGCTCTGATGTTTAAAGAGATTTTACCTGAGTCTGGTCTCTAGCAGAGTTTCTGCTGAAGTTCCAGGAAGAGACCATGGAGTGCTCAGCTGACTCACTTCTGTCAGAAAGTCCTCCACTTCTTCCTCATCCCTGTAAGTAAAACAAAACCTTTCAAGGAACACCATGAGAAGACCTAAGCCGCTGGTTATTTTGAGTAATAATGCCAGTTGGTGTCTGGACTCCTTGGTTTTCTACTGAATTTATACTACCTGACAGGAAGTGATGCGGTGAGAGTGAGGTAGAGTAGAGCCAGCAGTAGAAAAGCCTGATTGACACTGACGGACGGCATCTTGACGAGGATTAATACGATTTGCTGAGGAGAATATGTTTAATCATCAATGTTCCCATTATGCTTGAAGTAGCTTGTACAGCTTACATTAGACATCTGGCATAGCTAATAAGATGTGAACGAGGCTACAGAGTCCACAGCAAACTGGTGGAGAATCAGACCTTTTTCAATAACAGCCACTCAATCTTCTGTGATTCTGAATGAGCTGCTTTAGAACATCCAAACTCCTCTAGAACAAAACAAATTTTTCACTTCCCTTTAGAAGCTATAAGCTGCTGTCTCCATTCAGTCTAATCTGTACTTTCACACAAAGGGTTGATCTGATTAAACAACCCGAAAAGGAACATATATTAGAACCTGTGTCCTTTCTACTTCAGCAGAGTTAAACTGTGATAAATAATTATCACTAAATTATTTCTTAATTGTGTCATAATTTAACTGAAACGTGTTTATACTGGTATGATTCTAAGTAAATTCCAATCAGTTTATTTATATAGCGCCAATTCACAACACATGTCATCTCAAAGCACTTTGCAGTTCACCAGATCATACAGAAAAATTGATTCAAAGTTTTCTATCTAAGGAAAACCAGTTGATTGCATCGACTCGTTGACTTGAATGCAATCCCGCACACTGATAATTTACTGAAATATATAACTGTTGGAAACAGCTAAATATAAGTTAAATTAGAATATTTTATATATTTAATTTCTGTTTAAGAACCCATTGATAATTATTCTGTAACTCTACACAGTTGCATTTTTGTCATCCTTGTCCTACAGCGAGTGAACCGGAAATGACTCACCAGCATCTGCACTAGTTCATCATTTCTTATTTAAAAACACAGAAAAAATTTTGAGTCTATTATTTGACTTTTCTGACTGTTAAAACATAGGATTAGGGTTTAAACTTTATAAACACAGAGAGGTTTGACTTAAGTTCTGAACAACACACGTAATCAAGAGTGGAAAAAAAATATTTTCCTAAATGCTATCAATTGGTAGCTGGAAACCAACGAGGGTTAAAATACTACACAGTTTTTCTTATTCTGACTTTAATGACATCTACTTTAAGCACATGGAGTATCTGCTTTAAAAAAGGGACATGTGTTTAGACTCAATGGTATTAAATACATTTAAAAATAAAGGTGTAGGTGCAGTTGTGATGCATCTGTGAATGTTTGTATTATTTTGCTAAAATGTGTCCTGGCGTGACTCTGGGACCATTTACTTGTACTAAAACCTCACCACTAAAGCACTTTGTGTTTAAAGGCCAGCTCAGATGAAACTAAAAATTTGACATTTTACCTGTTGCAGCATTCAGACATTTATATGTACAGACCTGAAATAGCACCTTGAGAGAAAAGAAATTGAGCTTACCAAGAGCGGAGTGGTCCTGCGTGGAAATCTGGATTAGACCTGCAGACTGCCTCCTGGGGCCCATCATCCTTCCTTTTGTACCACCTCAGGTATCGACCTTCTGCCAAACCTCATTCGCACTTTACTGTTGTGATTGTTTACTGTGTCAACACTTTGAGTTTGAGGTCAAAATATCCAGCTGCATTGCTTTGTTGACTTCCTGAAATCTTAACGAAATTACTGGCTCTGACTTCCTTAATGAGGCCTAATCACCTTTAGAAAGATGGGTGCTGTTTGTTCACATGAAATCATCCACACATCAGAAAACACTATTGATCCTCTAACACTCATTTATGTTCTTTTATTGCCGTGATTTTAAATCTTTACTCTGTCATCTCTGTTGCCAGTACACATTTGAAGCTAAGAAGATTATTTGAAGGTTTTTCCTTCTTGGCGGATTTTGATGTAATGAGCAGATATTAATAAGGGGGGTCATTCTTTCTATTTCTGTTGCTGGCTTTTATCCTGATTGTGGAAATGATGTAATGAAGTCAGATTATGCTGCCCAGGGCTCCTGGTGTTTACTGTTAATTTTCCAAATTAAGCACTTTCGTCATCTTAAGGCTGCTTCACTGCCTGAGTCATCCTAACTTGGTATGATCAATGTCATAACTTTCATAATGTTTATGAATGGCCTTTAGGTGATGAAAAGGCCGTTGGCATTAACAAGTAGTCTGAACATTTTATTTAAATTAAAGCTATTTAAATTCTAGCTGTTCCAGAATGTGTTCAGTCAAAATCCCTTAGACAGATGCTCACTTCCTTAAAGGCTTGGAGGCATACCATTCTACTTCCAGAAAAAACCGGAGACCCTTGCTGGAGACCCTTGGCCTGCTGCCAGAAGATACATCGGGGTAGGGGGCCGGCTTTGGATTAACACTGCTTTCAATTGTGGAAGGTATAATACCCTTAGAAAAGGCTTTCCTTTAAGACACCTTAGTGGAATATGTTGAAAGGAAAACCAAAGCTTTCTGACCAGGTAGTTTTTCTCATTTCACATTTCCTCTATATATAGGGCTTTTGACATAGGAAAAAAAAATGTCCTGAAAATGTCATTAAGACTCATTTCCAGTATGACCAACTTATTTTCATTTCTGAGAGAGAAATGGCTCTTGTGCAAAACTACCTGTCAGTAATATAGTTTTTTCCTACTTAACATTTCCTTGAGACCAATGGTGGCTAGTCAATCATATATAATGTTGGTGGCAAAAGTAGAAAAGAATATTCTACAACGCCAAGCAAAAGCAAAAGCAAGGAAAAAGAATATGAGCAGCCCTGAAATACTAAGGGCTCAGAAGGGGAACAAGCAACTACCTGTGAGCTCTCCGTCCAGGAGAATGCAATGAAATATCTACGAAGATATGGACTATAGCAACACTTGAGCATTTGTCAATCTTATCTACCAGATTTTCCTGTCCAGATTAAACCCCAACAGACGTCTGATCTCTCTGCCACCACCTGGACCAAATTACTATTAACAAATGTATATGAGGAAAATCCATGGTTTATTCAAATACAATTCAGAAATAATTTATCAATTCCCAATGGAAATTAGATTTTTTCTTTCAAAGAGTTGTTGTAGATGTTGATAGTTGTAGTAAACACTGATGCAGGTGATTACAGTGGGGAATTCAACATTCATGCCGACATTGAAGGTGAGAGCATAAATTCACTCTTTAATGCTAGAATCAATTGGCTTTGTTCAAAATGTGAATAGTCCCATTCATTCTCATCTTCATACATTCGACCTTGTGCTGGCATATGGCATTGAATGTGAAGAAATAACAGTATTTCCTCACAACCCTGTTGTCTCTGACTACTTTTTAGTACTTATAAACTCACTTTAATCAAGGAGGCTTTCACTTTTGCAGATAGTTGACAGATAATACAGTAATACATTTTAAAGAATCTGTTAAATTTTTATCTTCTCTGTCTCACTGAAAAATACAACAGAGCACAACAAATCTTATGTATATCCCTTCATAAATGGATGATTTTTTTTGGTGGGGTTATTACTTCTCTGTGTACCACTGTAGACAATTTAGCCCTGTAGAAAAAGAACAACTTAATTAATGAAAGAATAACTCCTTGGTTTGAAATAGAGAAGATGTTAATCTGCATTTCTCTAAGAAAAACAGAAAAAGGGCTAATACATGTTTAACACAGACATACTAGAGTATTCCGAGAACATATCAAAAATATATAACATATCAGAAGGAAAAACTTCCTTTTAATAGGAAGAAACCTGATAAGAAACATCTGATGTCGCTCACAGCGGTCCTCAGTGAACTCAGGGGGCACATGAAAAATTAGAGGGACCTGACTTTAAACCAACACCTAATTGCTGTGGACCAGCTTTGTGCTGTGCTTGTTCCATTACTCTTCTGTGCCGTAAATGGGTTGTGTCCAAATTATTATCCTCCAGGGATATTAAGAGGCTTATCCTTTGTCTATTTTTATGCATTTATATTCATTTTTTGCCTGTGCAAATGAAACTTTAAATTCTCATTATAAAGATAGAGTTAAACAGCTGTTTTTAGACAGTATCCTTATTAAATCCTGCTTTACCTTTTTATATTCAGTAAAATAAGCTATACTTATATATTATATAAATTAATTATATTAAAACCTTGGTGGCATATTAGTTATTCAGAAAAACTGGATTTTTTAAGAATTGTTCATGTTATTTATCAAGTTATTAAAATTTTAGCCTATCGTTCAGCCTTATTAGGTTTCTGATCTAAGAGACAAATTAAAACACCATAATTTAGCCTTTCTAAAGAACTAAAATCATAGAACAATTTTATGACAAATCTGTCACCTGCAGGAATACTATGACCTTTCTGCCAAGGATGGACAGGAAGCTCAGTACAGAGAACTGGACAGTAGGGGATCTCATTTTGTTTTTGAGATGAGAATAAGATGATTGGTACCAAATCATCTCACTGTCTGGCTGATCTCAGTGCTTTTAGCTTCAGATATTCTAATAGATCAAATCCTACAGCAAGGTAGTGATGCAGTTAAATATGGCTAAACCTGTTTCGGGTCCACCCCGTTCTTCCGATTTGGCCCTCTTTAAAAAAGAAAAAGAATGATGTTCATGAGATACGGAGGATGCTATTTGTGAGAGTCCAGTTTTGGCCAGAGTCCGGGTACTGTGCTGGAAGTAAAAAGACGTTACCTTTCAGATATAACTTTTTGTTCACAATAAAATATTTAAATTTTCCACAATGTAGTTTAAGATACTTAAAATATGTATATATATA
>NW_015150887.1:462027-508978 GCF_000732505.1 Cyprinodon variegatus
CTGTGCTGGAAGTAAAAAGACGTTACCTTTCAGATATAACTTTTTGTTCACAATAAAATATTTAAATTTTCCACAATGTAGTTTAAGATACTTAATATATGTATATATATATATATATATATATATATATATATATATATATATATATATATATATATATATATAAAAGAGATAACAGGCATATTAACTCTTTTTCTAAATCTCCTTAGGGTCTTTGAGGTAACAACAGTTTTATGAGGCATAGAAAGCAAGAAAAAAAGACAGGAGGATCAGAAAGACACTCCAGCCTACATCCTCTCATCGATCTAGATATGACTAGTTGCAGCTGATAAATGTGTGTTCTGTTTATTTCTTAACTCTTTTATTAGTTTTATACCGGTTTTCTTTTATAGTCAACTGTAAGTTTTTGTGCACTAGAAAATCTCATTGTACCTTTATAATGACAATATATATAATTCTGATTCGAATGTGGATTTAAATGGTGGCAAGTTAAACCCACTGGAGATAGGCCGACATAAGTGATCTGATTTCATGGAACCAATGGCACTGAATCCATACAACATACCCAAACGGTAATCCGGATTAACATCACAGTTTCAAAAATTCTTCCATTTAGCATAATTTATAAAAAAAAAAGAGAACAATGATTTAAAACAGTAACAAAAACTCTACAACAGCACACCAAGCAATGCAACTTCTTGACCCCAGTTCCCCCTGACAAACACTCGACAAACCGCTGACCTCCATCCAGAGCAGAATCAACACACTCTGCCCCGGCAGGTTCAGTCTGTTAGCATTGAATTTGCATTATTTCCTTTCAGCATTTATGCACATAAGAATATTATCTCATGTTGTAAGTTCAAACAGGTTCAAACTTTTTAGGCCAGTGGATGGGAATGCAGGGATTCACCTCACCTCTAACTGCAATGCTTTGTCTTGGCAGTTTTTCTTCCAGATATATGCCTAAATAATTGGCAGAAAAAATATTTCCCAACAAAAATAAAGTTCCACACAAAACCATCTGATTCTTAAATGTTCCATTTATTGACCATGAAAACCAGTGTGGTAGAATATTGTGGCCAGATAGGGTCGCACTGCGACACCTGCTGGTCATTTAAAATACCTGTCCTGTGCCCTCAGACTATGTGTGTCTTCTCACTGATAAATATCTAATGGATCAATGGATAGATTTATTCTCAGTAAACCCTGTATCTATACATGTAGGAGACCAGCTTTCATTTAGAACAGATGCTTAGGCCACGATGAGGGCAGGAAATACAATGAAAGTACGTTTTTTATGCCTGCCAGCTGTAGTTTGTAATAGTGTGGCAGTTATGATCACTTATCTAGAGAACATGCAGGCAGATGAGAAAGAGAAGAGAAAGGACCTTTTCTTTTAGAGTGAAAAGCTTAAAAATGACAATAAATGGCAAAACAAAATATTTTTCCCTGTCTGCTATTTCACCTCATATTACCTGACCTACTGACTAAGGGACCTTTATCTGTTTTAATAAAATGCAAATTTTTTTATTTGACGTAGAAGAGGACTTCTGACCACTACTGTTGTGCTACTTAACAGAAAATAATAACTAGATACAGTTAATAGTTATTTCATTTCAAAAATGAACTCATTTACTTTGCTGATTACTTGCAAATAAAAGTAATTAGTTCTTTTAAAACAAAAAATGGGGGACAAGTTGCACACATTACCATCTTTAAATCTCAAGTTTGGTGTTTTACAAAAATAAAAATTCAAACACAAAGTATTTTTTTTATCTATCTTACGAAATGCAGATCATATTTTTTTAACAATATATTTATTGAGTTTTAGAAAACATAAGTCAAAGACAGAAACAAAACAAACACTCCCACAATGCTGACAAAGACAATGAAAGAAATACATTTACAAATCAAATTTTGTAGGTATATTTTTCCAGATAAGTCCATAGAGGCTTTTCTGGACAGGGTGAATTTGAAAAACCATTGTAGTCCATTATACTTTGTAAACACTGTGAGAGTTTAGAAGGCTTTCCAGAGATCCACTCAAGTAGAATGCATCATCTGATACTAAATAAGAGTCCATGGAGCAGTCTTAACCTATGAGGTGTAAGATTAAGACCGGAGTGCAAACTAAGGATTGAAGACAATAGAATACAATCTAGATCTTGTCCCAACAGTTCAGAACTTTTTCACATATATTTCTCCAGAGGCTTTTAAGAAAAGGAAAAATCAAAATACAATGACAGTATGTTCCATCAGAGATATTGCATTTGTTAAATTAGGCTCAAATTTATTTGATAACAGTTGTGTAATCTGAAGCCTGTGGATAATTTTAAATTGCACTTTCTTTACTCTATTTGTTAATAAACAACCAGCGGAACTCAGCCATACCATTCTTCTTTCATCGTCCGCGATACAGAATTGTTTTTTTTTTACAATTTTTTATTGATTAAAACCAAAAAAATGAAATGACAACAAGACCACATGGTAGCTCTAACAAAAGTTACTTTATTGAGAGTATTAGTTACTCACTAAAGTAATGGTGTTCCACTAACATGTTTGCTTTAGCCCATTTAGACCCTTCTGATGTTGTGTCTGGATCAGGAGAGGCTTGACAGGAGAAAGATGTCAAGAAGTGGCCCTTGATCTGGAAACATTTGTGTATTGAAGTTGTTAAAGCTTTTTCTTAGTGGAGGGTGTGACATTTCTGCAGTCTTTTTCATGACAGTGTAGGCCATTACACCATAGCAGTACTTCATTATTAAACATGTAATTTCAGAGCTTCAACAACTGTCAGTTTGGCAGCTTTGTAATAACCAGTATTTAGGCCATCTGTTGAGATCATTTGTAAAATCCTAGATTTTGATAATGTTGGGCCGAAACATATCAACATTTTAACAATACAATTTCTCAGACACAGAAGAGTCCAGTAGATGAAGTCAGGTCCAGGATTTTACAATTATTAATCAGTTAACTATGCTAAGGGCTAAATATAGTGCTAATTATTACCAGCAAGGTAAGAATTGCTGCCCTTTTTAATCATCCATGTGGTGCTCTACAAGCTACAGAAATTAAAACATGAATATGACAACAACTTGTCGGCAGTGCCGACCGCTGCTACTTTGCTATACCTAGCAGTATCGTGTGGCACGTGTCTTTCAGCATGGCAGATTTTAGCAAAACATATTACAACCCAACTGTAGAGCAAACCTGACCTTATTGCAATTTATCTTAAATTCATTTTGCACGCTACTAACTGCTGTGTTGAAACAACTCTGCGTCAATAAAGCTAAAAGAATTACAGTTTGCCCTATGTTGCCAAGGTAGTAGCAAACTAGATAGCCGGTTTAGCAGGCAACGCTATACAAGAAGAGTCTGAGAGCCTTTACAATCAGTAGCTACTCCATCTCACTACAACTTGAGATGACCTTCCCTCCTACAACCAGAACAGGAAGCTGTTGTCACCATAGCAACGGTCAAAGCTCTGGCAGGGACTGTTGCGCAGGACTTTTACACATGACAGTGCTCATATTCAAAACCCACTAGAGTCTAGACCAGGGGTAACCAACACGGTGCCTGCAAGGACCACATGGGGTGCCCTCAGAGTCTTCTTAAAACACAACAACTCGCTAATGAGTTAAGTTTGAAATGTCATAGTATTCTGTTGCTCTTCTTTAAAAAAATCATTTATAAAGACTCATCGTATTAATTGTCTATGGCAGGGGTCTTCAATGTTTTCCAGGCCAAGGACCCCCAAACTGATGGCGAGATGGAGCAGGGACCTCCTAATTAAATATCTTGTTTGAAATTGTGTTAGGCTATATGAAACTGGTCCTATAGTCACTCCATTACAGATGGAGTCATGTAACGAAAGTACTTTCACCCTGAGATTATTAAAGTATTTGTGATTCTGATTCCTCGTTGATGGGACAGGTGTTGTGAATGAAATGGTGCCCAGCTTGAAAGAGCTCCTGTGTGTCGCTAAATGTGTGAATTCATGTAAATTTGTATTTAAAAGGCATTTCAATTAGTGGAAAAAATAACAGGGAGTATAAAACTTTCACAATCCCCATGCAGTACTTCTGTGCACCCCCTAGGGGTCACGGACCCCCTGTTGAAAACCTCCGGTCTATGGCATTTGAGCATTTATAGATTCCAAAATGAAAATGTCTAAAAGAAAATTTGAAATTAAAAGAAACAATAAAAACATGTTTATAATGTATGAAGTTTAGGTGAACACTAACCCTTGTATTGGTTAGTGTAGCCCTTTCTATATATCAGTACCCTGGAATGAGCCCTCATCTGTGAAAAGGTTGGTTACCCCTGTACTAGACATTCTCCTGCTTGATGGTATGTAATGACTCAATTTTGTTCATTTTTGATTCCGTTTCTCCTTAAGTTTCTAAGTTTTTATGTACTACTTTGAAGCTGCTATAAGTCTCATTGTCCTCTATTTGTAGCAGAGGCGTTTCACATTTTATCTGTCCAGTTCCCTTTCCAGTTCACACTTGAAAACGACAAGAACTGTAGTCAATGTCTGTTTGTGTGTCATTTACAGTCTTTTTATACCAATTTAAACCCCCTTAAGCAGTGTTTTTTCAAAATTCAACATTTCAAGGTCTATCCTTAACTCTAACAATGTAATAATGGCTTGTGTCAAAATTGCTTTAAAATGAAGTCGAATATTCATGCTTAACAAAGTTTTTTTTTTATTGCGGGTAAAAAAAAAAAGAATGTGCTGATTAGAAATGAAAAGAGGAAAATCCAGAAACCTAGATCCTGATTATGTTGGATATTAAAGTGCAATATTGTCACTCTTACTAATTAACTTATAACATAGCCTAAATTAGGAAATCTCCGGGCCGCTGTCAAGTCTGGTGATAACAGGACTCTGTTGTTGACATGAGCTGCCAGTAGTGTGAGTATCTGCTGATAGTTTAGGGGGAACGTCAGCCAGAGCTGTAGTGTGTGAATGGCTGAGACTGCTGCCTGCTGAATAGTGGGTTGCAGAAAGAACAAAGTGCCCTTGATTCTGTTACAAAAACCCAACAAATCAGTGGCGGTTTTAGAGTAAATTCACCACGGGGTAAGGGTTGGGGCCAGTGTTTTTTTTTATTATATTTTTTGTTTATATGGGAGTGCCAGCGTTTTTTATTATATTTTTTTTATATGGAAGTGCCAGTGTTTTTTATTATTTTTTTTATTGGGTACAGAACAAAGAAATAACACACACACATACAAAGAAAACAAGGCAAGCATGTTTAGTATAATAAGTAAGCCACAAAACAGAGGTTGCACACAGATCTAGCCAATAAAAACTGTGATCCGTTCTTAGTAAGGATCTTAAAGCTGAATGTAATTTATTTATAAGAGTTAAAGTGAATTGTCTTGGCAAAATATTAAATTGGTCCAAGTGTTAAATCAGTGTCTTCTATCATCACATATAAAAAATTGTTTTAGAACCATATTCTTAAAATAAGTGTATTAGCCCTTATTTTGAGCTGGTAAATAAGCTGACAAAGGGATGGAATCAAAAAGTAACATCACTATGCATTTGAAATAAGATAATTTTTTTGTTTTTTTCTTAGATTAAACTTAAATCATCTTAATCTCTCTGCAAATGTCTTACGCCTTACTTATTCCTTAAATCATGGTAAAATATACTTCCCGCAAAGAAAAAAGTGCATACTTAAATTTACATTTTTGATGTGTTTTCAGTACAGGGGCCATAACAGTTTTTTAAAATATCTGGATATATATTAGTCCCTCTCCTCTGTCATCATCCCATCAAAATGTGCAACAAACACAACAGTGGTTAATCTAAATGGGGGCAAATGGGGCCATTGCCCTCTCTGCAAATTACTGGCCCCCCTGTGACCTCCCCTGCAGGGGTCACAAGTAGGCAGGTCCTTGGAGGATGCAGCCTGAGAAATAGAACACCCATATTGTTTCAGACGACCCTCTGTGGGCATGTCCGAACATGGTGAGCTACAGATTGGGAAAGGGCCTGACATTTAACAAATAACATCAAACCCTACTTAAACCTGGTCTGGTCACATTCAGCAACTGGGCTAACTGCTATAAGCAAAAAACAAGTATTCGATTTAGAATATAAAGCATTTAAAGTCTGAAGAACATGTACTAACAGTTGTTGGACATTACTGATGTCGTCGATGTCTAGCAGCCATATTGGATTTTTAAGCTGGAAGAAGGTGGAACTTCTAATCTTCCACGGTGAACTCCTGACTTCAGATTTTGAGATGTAAAAAAAAAAAAGAATTATAATACATATATATTTATTTCTATATAAAAATTGACCTTAAATGTTAATAAGCATCTATTAAACCAAACTGCATCTCAGTTGTCTGCAAATATTTGACCTCTGTGTGGATTAGTTGAACATATGTGATGTGTGGATTGTGTACATTGACTTTACAACATTGTAGACATACCACCACAGTGGACACAGACTAACTGATAGCTCCATTATCAAACCCCATCTGGTATCTGGCTGGATTTAAATCCAGAGTATAAATCTAACATCTCATTGGTTAGTGATCTGACACACAACAATAGGCTCCTACTTTCCTGTTTTATTGGAGAGTCCAGCTCCAAATACACAGAAAGGAAAAAGTATTGCTGACTAATGAAAAACAAAATAATTTCAGTGCTGATGCTTGATTATCTGCCTTTGGTTATGCAATAATAATGCCTCATGCAGCATATCCAATAAAGACAGCCAGTTAGTCTGATTGTAACACCTTTTTTTGGAGATGGAGGCAAAAAGTGTCACAGGAGCTCGACAGCTCTCACAGGCCATGTATGCAGCACAGGTGCAAGTAAAAAAAATTACCAGATGATTCATATTACTTCATCAATTCTCCCCTAGATGCCAAATGCTTAAGAAAAGGGCATGCCTAACTTTGATTAATTTGGATAATAATCTTCTTCTAATCAGATCTGATGATCCCCAAATATAAGAACATAAATAACAAAACAAATGGAATTTTTTTGCTCCATCACAATATTTAGACTTCTTTCACTACGCAGCACTTGGCAAGATGAGATATGGTAAGTCAGAAGTAGTGGAGAATTCACTGAATTAAAGGAAAGAAACTGTGTGAATATTTTCTCATTAAACAGCCTTAACATGAGAAACTGTGCTACATTACATGCTAACAACTAAAGGGCACAGTAACAGCAGCAGCTGCCGATGCATTTAAAGTTATGCTACAATACTTTTCTAGCTCAAAAAAAGGCTTCCAACCTCTACAATATTCCATACAGAGCAATGCATTAATGTGCAGATAATCAGCAGGAACACAAAAACTAGTTACAGACAACAGAAATCTTAGGCTTAAATTAAGACAACTCTTGCCTACATCATTGTTTGAACATTTTCCCTCTGGAACAGTTTAGCTTTTTCTAGATCAGACGTCTGTCCACTGGACTAAATATTTTGACCATTAAATGCTATCTCTAAGACGAAGACCCAGAAAAAAAAAACCTGAACCAAGGGTCTGTCTTGAAAAGTTCTAACAACAACAATGGGTATAAAACTTCTATGTTTTGTTCAAAATTCAAAAGGTCCCCATTATGTGGATCAGAGCCAATCTTTCGACATGTTTCCATCAACTGTCTTTTGCACATTGGAAGTGCATTGGAAGTCTTACATGAAAAAGCAAAATTCAGATAAACGTATTAAAACGTTTTTATGTTCACCTGAGGTGATTTTTGACTCTGAAAAAGCATAAATGCGCTAAAGAGGCGATGGAGACACATTTTTTGAAAAAGTTCTGTAGTAGAAAATATTTACTCTACATGAGTGATCGGCTTTTTCTGTCCTGAATGCAGCATCAGAATCAAACCTCTCTCAGTGTCTCCGGATGGCATGAACCATCGGTAATACTAGAGGACATGAGAAAGTAAGTAAACTTGCATGATTACAACACATACTGCGGTCTGTGCTGCTTGCTAACGCTACTTCCTGTTTACCAAGCATAATATCAATGTATGAAGACATTACGCTTTGCATAGCCTTGTTAATTCGCTGCAGTGGGTTAGATAAGAGTTTGCATCACATTTGGATAGAAGCATGGATTTTGTTAGAGATTAAACATATGTCTGCTCTCAACAAGCTGTTTATCTGCTGTTCAATCTTACTTGCATTTGGAGCTTAAGTGAAAATAAAAACAGGAGTTAATGTGCTACTCTGCTCATTTGGAAAGAAAGGGGTCTTCATCGAGTCGTAAACGATTTTAAAGCTACAATCTAGCAGAGTATGGAGATTAAAAAAGATTTAAGCCAATGCTACAAAATACCATAACTGATGAAAGGAGAATCAGTCAGTAAGTCCGTTTCAGATTAATTGATTTTCATTGTCTTCATGTTACTTAACTTATATTTCAGTATATAGGGCTCATATGTATGGAGGCCTTAATCCTCAACACAGTTTGAGTTATGGCCGTTTGCTGCATGTCTCCCTCTTAATTTCCTGTCGGTTGAGATTCTTTATTTGGTCAATAGTGCCAAAATGACCTTTAGAAAATGAAGATGTCGAAATCAGCTGATGCAGGTACTGGGAGAAGGTGAAACAGTATACTAGAATTATGAGTCCAGACCCTGCTGGAATCACTTAAAACAACAAGAATGATGGGATTGAGTTTTTTTACACTCGGAGGGCTGAGGCTTGTGTTCCGACCCAGTACAGAACCTGATCCCATCCAAGAATGTAACAGAATGAAGCAAAGCTTCTTCATCTTTAGAACAAGGATGCTGAAGTGAGAGGGGCAGAAGTCTGCCTTGTAAAGCAGTCACGTCAAAGTCATCTGATCTGTGCTGTGGGTGGTGATTTGGCTCAAGGTCTGAGGGGTTTTGGGAAGTCAGTAAGAATACACCAACTCCCAGTCAACTCTGCTGTCTGCCAGGCTAACCTGAGCCTGCTGCCAGTTTCTGGGAACCAGCCAGATGGTGGCGCCAAACACACCAGACCTGGGAACAACAAGCTACCAAAAGAGGAAGTCAAAAAAACAAAAACAAAACAACAACAGCCTTTTTCTAATGATATGGATCCATGACAGATCTTCAGCTTTCATCAGTGTGGAAAACTGGTCTGTTGGAGATAAACACAGCTACGTACTGTAGGCTGTTCTGGTGATAAATCACCTTTTCACTGGTTATAGTTTCCTTCTCCTCTTCTACATAGACGGCATATAAACCAGAGATTGGATGTTTAGCTAAGCTAAAGATGACAGCAGTAAGATCATGTCTGTGAGATCCAGGTGTCTCCATAGTGCATGGACATGAAGGTCCAGTTTACCTTAAGTCCATTAACCAGAGCAGCAGATGAACAGGGTGGTCCTCTATTCTGCCTTCTAAAGCGTCTCCAAATCAAGAGGAGATGTTCGATCTCAGGATGTGATCAGTGTCCTTCTGAGAACCATTCAGGCTAGATTAAAAATCTCTAACTTGGAGGACAAAATAACATCTGTCAACAGGACTCGGGTGATGAAACCAATCGTTTCACCAACATAACAGGTACAGGATCACAAACACTATCTGGAAGTTTTCTATGAGGAGATCTTCTATGTAGAGAACAGAACCGTTTAATGGCTACCCTCTGGTCATACAGAAGGCACCAAGTTCAATTTATTAATCTTTGATGCTTCTACCAAGTGCCACAGAACTTCTAACCGAGGGAGCAAAGTGCAGCTACAATCTGTGGAGAAACAGCAGAAGCTGTCGGTAAATGTCCTAAAGACAGCAGCTTGGAGACAGCTCCAGTGTCTGAGGAGGAAAACATGATGGGAGGGGGAACAGGTTTATATTGCACAGGGGTTATGGAGGTCCTCAAACACCTGGGGCTCTTCGATTCCTCGTGCGAATAGCTTGATTAACCGGCAGTGCACTCTGAGGAGGAAAACAGAACAAAGATTTTAGAGGAGCGTCTGCAGACCATCGGCAGTTTAAGTTTCAGCTCTGGGAAGGCTGCGGTACCTGACATCGATGGCTGCGTGGGTCAAGATCTCACCATCACAGTTCCAGCTGCTATAGGTGCGGGCACAGCCACAAGCCGGGTGGTCTCTGCAGATCTGGCTGAAAATCTGCCGTTTGCTGTTCCCCAGCAACTCCAGCTCTAGGTCTGAGTCGCTCTGGCAGTGACGTGGGGTAAAGCGGAAACGCACCACTCTGTGAACCTCAACAAAGGCCAGGTCGAACTAAAAGAGAACAAAAGAAGAAGAGTAATGGTGTGTAAAAGATCCAGAGAAAGAGAATGTGGGTAAAAATTTAGACTTGCTTTTGCAGCATACCTGATCATCTTTGTTGGTGTGTCGCAGGAGATGTCGGAGGAAGTTGAAGCGTGAACACTTTCTAACAAGGATGAGGTCAGTGGTGCCATCAGCCAGGTGGGCAGCAGGGGAGAGTCCTTTGGGGCTACGAGGACAAGCACAGCTCATACAGGCCGCGTTTATAGCCAAGAACTTTCCTCGGACCGTCCTCCACTCTCCATCATTCTCTGAAACACATAGACCCCACCAAGACATAGGTAAAGTGTCAAACTACGACCTCGTGTCCTTCTGCTAACCCCAAACCTTCACTTCTTATAGAATTATCTTATTTTAGTTCTACACTAAAATAGATCCAGGTAATCCAAAGGTATGCCTATATCAAAATTCTTTGCTTCTACTACGCATTTAATTTTAATGTTCGACCCAGTAATAATAAATAATCTTCCTTCTTATCTAAAACTTTTTTTTCTGCTTGCTCTCCTGTGAAACCAAGTTTTAATCCATGCGGCAGACACTCCATCTACTTTATATTATCTATCGCCGTTATATCCAATGTAAACAATTGCTACAGCTAGCGCTGACCAACCCCCATGATGTAACTGTTAGAGGCACTGCAACATGGTAGGGCCCTTTTTAAAAATTATAAAACAAAGCTTTGTTTTTTCTTTTGCTTTTATATTTTTCACATTTCTAATATCGTTATTGATAATAGTAAGACAGTCTTGTGAATTAAGTTAGTCTGGTTGAATGTTTCATAAATTAAGTCCTTGGCTTGAAACTTTCCTTTCTGTTAAAAGCTTGGCTCAGGTTATCGTACACTGCAAAATCTTGACATCTAAGTAAGTACATTTTTATCAAAATTTGTATTTTATTAAATTATTTTTTTTAAATTAAGCTGGTAAGAGACTTGACCTATAGAATAAGACAACCTGCATTTAAAATAAGAAAAAAAAAATAACTGCAGTCTCTTATTTCAAGTGCATAATATCTAGTTATCTTATTTTAATGGTAAACAAAACACTCAGTTTAAGCAGATCATTTTATTTACCAGCTCAAATTAAGGGTTAATACAGTTATTTTAAATTATTTTTGCAGTGTATAATTATGTTGCAATCGACCTACCACGCATGTCTCTGCTAATGGGATCCCATCTCACACTTGATGATTATTATGTTATTGTTTTTTTAAGAGTTTGGCTTTCTTAATAGTTTATCGTCTCCTGCACTGTGGCTTCATAAACATGCTCACTGTGGGGGATTACTGCAAAAGCAATGACTGGATTCAGTCAGCTGGGATTCCTTAAATTTAAAAACTAACTCATCTGTCTTGATGATTAGAATGAACTGTCCATCCAAGTGCCTATAGCTGACACATTGTGAATTTGTGCTATATACATAAAATGAGGTAAAATTCCATTTAACACAACAACAAATTATTACAGGCTGATATACTTTCACTGAAGTTTGAAAGTGGAGCATAATTCTTCAGCTTTAAACCCAGAATTGAGGAAGTTCTGCAAACTGGCGTCGGTTGGGAGCTCTTGAAGGCTGCCCGCTGGACTTACCACAGTCTGAAGCTTCATCCATCTCATACTTCACGGCTCTGTCTGATCGGATCTCTTCATTATGCTGACAAACTGCACAGCTGTAGAGTTAAAAACAGAAAGAAATAATTCACCGCGTTTGTCTTTTCCTGGATGGGCTCTACCAAAACTCAATCTTGGACCACTGGAGTGCTACTCCAGGCTGGGTGACAAACAAACCTATTCTGATTCTGATGATTTGGGTAAGTTGGGTAAAATCTATTATTATTATTAAATAACAGGATACAATAGTATTTAATTGCATAACAGGGATAACTAAAGTAGGGTTCACTCTTTTAAAGACATTCAACATTGTCAAATTTCTAACTAAAGCCTTGGTCAAGGTCATGGTAGATCACGGTCAATTCTTACATTTTAAAATGTAGGCCTAGAATAGAATCTATGTTTTGACAAAGTAAACCTCTATCTATAGGCTATTTTATTCTGAGTCAAACATTGCAGTGAGCAAAGGGAGAGGAGTCGATATGGGAAATGAACATGCTATATCAATAAGCTGAAATGAGTATGAACAATCTCCACTTTTAAAGGGAAAGGAGAACCTTTTAGGCTTACAAGCAATTTACTTTCATGGTAATTTAGTAGTGGGATTTTTTTCGTTATCCACATCGATATCTAATTGATATCTTAAGTCATAATATGTGCACGGGTATACCATGGCTGTTTATAGAGGGAAGAAAATCAATAGATATCAAAAAGTTATCAGAAGGAGTTTTTAAACTTAAAATACTTCTACTTAATGAAAGCACAGAAATAGATATTGAATCTAATCGTGGCCTACGGAAACAGATTGTGAGTTTCCCAACAATGCCCAGCCATATTGGTGTACCTAAGTACAGGACCAAGTGGAATACATAGATCTACGATGATAAGATGTTCCCTCACCCAGATCGACATCTGCTAGAATCCCGTGGAGTTCCAACAGCACCTCTGGCTGGCAGATAGGACACGGTTCCCTCGTAGTAATGGTGGGTCAGGAACATTTTCGCACCTGCAGCATCCAGAGCAGCGAGTCAGAACCAAAGACAGAACAAACACAGCTCTGTGTTTAAGACAAGTTTTACCTGAAATGTCATATCTGGCGAGGCCCATCCATCTCTTTCTTTCACTGTCACTTAGTACATCGCCATAGAAACCATATCCCAGCAAAGACACTGAGTATCGCAGAAACACGTTGTTGTGGTGAACAGAGGACACATCCAATGGCTGAGAATCTCCTGAACACAAAGAGGAAGGTTCTGATAAAGCTCCTCTGGACATTTAGTCACATTATAAACATCTCTGGGCTGACATCTGACAGGCCAACACTGAGCACAATGAACGTGTGAAGCAGAGGACAGCCATTTATCCGAAGAAAAGGACACAGTCAGAACAGTAACCACTGACCAATGGCACCAGTAGAGTCCACCAGAATCAGTGACCAGAGTCCAAATATTTGTAATTTAATTGCAGTTGTGCCATAAAGGTCTCAGAGGTCCTGTAGAGAACACCAAAGAACAACCATGATGAAAACTAAGCATCCCAGCAGACAGGTCATACTGGAGATGCTGGTTCAGATTTTGGCCAGTTTAGATTTTAGATAGATCCTCTAAACATGGAGAGAGAATGGTCCACCTTCAGACCAACCAGGAACTGGATTCTCACAGGCTGGAGAGGGAGAACATTAATAAGTAAAGAAGAGTACCAAATAGGCACTGGAGGAGCTGCAGAGATCCACAGCTTAGATGGATCACCTGTTGACAGGATAACTATTAGACTGAAGAGGGTAGCAATGAAAACAACTCACAAAAAGCCAAACACGGTTGATGGCACAATCCTGATGTAAGAGGTTTTTAGCTGGTTAAAGATAAATGGACGAGGCTATATATGGGAGACACCAGAAAGAGAGGCTGAAAAGGAGACTTCACTGTTTTGGAGTTGGGGTTATATGGCAAGAAAATGTATGTTTGCAGATAGCCTCCAACCAGTCAGGCTGAGCCTTTTACACAGACGGATATCAATGTCCGCCATCAGGGAGGTGTTGTCAATTATTTGCACACATATAATGCATGGCACACTTTCAAGACTTCAACTTTTGAAATCCAGGAATACGGTTCTTTCCACCTCTGCATAATTCACTACCTTCTTGGTCTGTCCCCCACGATCCCCGCAAAGCACCCTTCAGTTCATGGTTGGACTGGGACACAATGTGGAATGGTTTCTGGCATGTTAATGAATACCTCTACACTGTAAAAGGGGGGTGAAGTACATGAAACAGATTCCCAATGAAATAAAGAGACTTGGAAGGATTTCTGACAGAACCAGGGAATGATCTCCAAAAGTTCAACACAGCAAACAACCTATGTGCAGTCCGACAGGTAAATAAGGAATAAGGAGTATTTCATGACTGACCTAATATGATGTGCAGTGCAGATGTGATTGGGTCATTGGTTCCCACCGTGGCAAAGCAGATACAGTCTGTTGAACCTGAAAAACACAGAAAAATTATTTCAAAAAACAGGGTAGAAAAGTCCCACTGACACCAAGGTGATTTTCACAAATAACTGACACAGACCAAAAGCTGCAACATCTTCGGGATGTTGGGAGGTGAACAGAAGAGGGCAGTGTTGAGACCTGCAGCTACAGTCTTTGTTTTACTTGTAGGACTAGACATATGAGAATCAAATAAAAATGCTTATAAAGGAGGAGCAGATCCAGCAAAGTCATTGACTGGATGAAATCAACTGGGTTTCCTTAGATAGAAGACTATTAACCAATCTGGTTGATCAGATAAATGAGTCTCAGTAAAGTACCTCTAGATGACATGTGTCATGAATCTGTGATGTAGAAATCTGAACTAAATTGAGTGGCTGACTCTTGGCATGGGAGGGATGTCCACTTATTTCTAGATAGCGTCATCAACACTACAGACAATATCAAAAGAATAACAAGTAAAAAGGAGGAAATCAATCATTTTCTTTGAGCCTGTGGAAGAAAACAAATTAAACAACTCGTCATCATTTTTGGGAAAGACAGAACTTAAAATACTAATTATATAACTTAATATAACTTATTATATAAGCAATGATAAAGAGACCAGAGGCAACAGAGAGATAGAAAGATATACACAAAATAAAAGTATATTACTTTATGTAATATTAAGCATTATTCTGATACTATTTAGCAACATTTTAGGTGGTTTAAAAGATCACTTTCACGTTGCACTTTATATAGCTTGAAGCTGCTCTGTACACTTGTTTCTAAATGACGTGCTGTGTTACCATCAAGCTTCTGGTTCCAGCTGCTCAGGTTTAGTCTTCTGGTGGTTCTTAGAAGCAGCTTTTGTCACCATCTTCGTTCTGCCATGTTCAGGCCTGCACATGACCTCCTGCCCAGACCCCATCCACCCAAAAGCCGGCCTCCCAGAATTTATCCCAGCTCCAACCCCATGATCCTAAGCCGCACACACCCCTTTGTCAAAAAAAGGACCTCCACCCATGCCAGCTTGGTACTGACCCGCTGGCCAACCCACAAACCCTCTGCCAGGACAACACAACAGCCATCACCGCGATAATGCAAAATGCCCCCCATCGTCCCACCAACCCAAATGCAACCGGGTCTCAGCTGCAGTGCCCCACACCACAAACCCAAAGTTGCCCAGGCTCTTCAGCCTCTGAGAATACTGTCCTTACATGCTCTGTAATAAAGAGAAACCACACTTTACTTTTCTTAAAGGTACTTCAGGAGATTTATACTTTTGATCCTGACAGTATCATACAGAATAAAAACCCTGCTAACTTTAGGCTAAGTAGAACTTTCAAAACACCTTATGTTACCTGCAGGGATGATTCCAATGCGAAGCGAGCAGGGAGACAGGGCTTCATCAGGACAGTTTGGATCTATGCCACTGTCGATCTGTGTCCTCCATATCAAACCGTGGATGATCTCACTGAACATGCCGTCTCCTCCCACACACACCACACTGGGGAGTGAAAAGGCGAGATAGGGAAAGGTAGGAAAGATAGTTCTGATAAAATAGCTGATTAAAATGTAGCCAACTCACCCATCAAAGTTGCTGAGCTCAGCATCCGTCCTCAGGTGATCCCTGGCATGATTGGCATACTCTGTGACTGTGACATACAAACATAATTTATCAACAGAAGGTTTTTATTGACAAATTACAGCAAAGGCTACAGGGAAAGGACCTACCGATGACCTGAGTAGAGATCCCAGCTTGAGCAAACAGTGGTGCCACCTTGTGTTCATAGATGTGCTTGCCCTGACGCTTCCCACCATATGGGTTGATATAGACCAGCAAGCTTCTGGGTCTGCCAGCTACACACACACATAAGGGTTACAATCCTTCAATAACAGCTGATCTAATACTGATGTGTTCATATTTCAGACTGTGTGTATGTCGTACAGATGCTGGCAAGCTGCTCTCTGATGCTGCGGACCCAGTTCCAACAGAGCTCAGTGTCCGGACATGTGAAGGTTACCTCAGCACACCGCCAGCGGTGCTGCCGACACCTCTCCACGTACGACACTGAAATAAAGTAGAAGCATTGAGTAAACTTCTCTATTTGGACAGCACAAACTATGGATGACTTAGCAGAAATGCAATCAGACAAACATACATCCTATTGATTGAAAAACTGGCCCCATTTACACCAGCCTCTGAAAACCGATCTGTGCTGAGTTCAGACCAAGCTTGGATCGTTTAAACGTGCCGAGATCTGTTCCTTACGATCGTTAACACATCATGCTAGCACGGTTCCTAGCCTCCTATTGATAATAATAATAGAATTTCATTGATCTCCCACTGGAGAAATGTATCTCTGCATTTAACCCTTGGGGAGCAGTGTTGGGTTAAGGGTCTTGCTCAGAGACCCATAGTAGAGGCTTTGGAGATTGAAGCGGGTACTTGCAGCCTTCTTAGAGCATGAGCGCATTTCTCAAACCCACTAGGCCAGCACACTCCCAATGACGATCCACGGTACTACTGCTCTCTAGAGCGGAGGTCTTCAACAGGGGGTCCATGACCCCTAGGGAGTCCACGGAGGTACTGCATTGGGGTCACGGAAGTTTTGGTTGATTAAACTTTTTTTTTTATATTCCCCCCTGCAATTTTTCGACTAATTGAAATGTCTTTAAATCCACATTAACATGAATTCAACTCACTGTAGTAAACAGATAAATGGAGGCAGAAGATGTCTTTCAGTCATCAATGCACACATTCAGCGACACACAGGAGCTCTTTCAAGCTGGGCACCGTTTCATTCACAACACCTTTCCCATCAACCAGGAATCAGAAATACTTTAATAATCCCAGGGAGAAATTACTTTCGTTACATTATGTAATAGAATGACTATAGAAACAGTTTGATATAACCCCATTTCAGTCAATATATATAATTAGTGGGTCCCCGCTCCATCTCCCATCAGTTTGGGGGTCCTTGGCCTGGAAAACGTTGAAGACCCCTGCTCTAGAGGGAAACAATCAAATCAACATGGCGGCCCCCGAAACCTTCAGGAAGATTGGTTATAATTGTGATATTTCGTTGTTTGTGGAGAGTCAGGTGAAGAAGGCAGCCTTTGGTGAAATTACTTGATAGAGTCGACTTTGGGAAAGTGGATATGACAAACAGTCTAATCAGGGTTTACAGAGGCAGGAAACAACAACAGGCGTCAAGGTTCATCCCACTGCTAAACATAATCATCACTGGAAATAGTGTGGCAAGGTAGGGAAGCTAGTATTCTTATAAATGTCTGAAATTTCATGACTACGGAGACTGACTGTAAGGAGATAACACGGTCTGCTCCTGCACTGAACTGCGCTGAGCCCTACTGGTGAAGAGTTTAGCGCTGTTCGGTTGTGTCTGGCACGTTTGGTATGGGTGCCATTTACACTCAACAGTTATCTTGGTTACAGTGCTCAAACCAATCTCGGCACGGTTTCAAAAGGGTAGTGTAAATGGGGCTATGATGATATAGTCAAGTTCCAAAGCTAATATATAAAGCAACACTTTCAAGTGTACATATAAGATAGGGCATTAACAAGCTGTGATTTTTCTAAATGGACTATATGACAGTAAGAGTTGAAGTCAAGTCGATGCGTTGTTCTATGACATCATCACACTAAGGAGAGGCAAGGTGCGGCCAAAAATGAATTACAATACATCATGCTGCAGTGACGGTCTTGGTTATATCAGGTAGGTCTAATCCAGCTTTTATTGCCAACAGTAGCGTTTGCTCTGCTAAGTCCATACAATAAGCTAAATGGAGCTTTCAAGCTGTCCAGATGGAAGTCGATTCATCTTAATTAAGTCGACAGACCAGCAGAGATGGCAAAAGTACTCACTTTCCGTACTTGAGTAAAAGTACAGATACTTGTGTTAAAAAATACTCTGGTAAAAGTGGAAGTACTGATTAAACTTCTTTACTCAAGTAAAAGTAACAAAGTACAGGCTTGTAAATTTACTTAAATATAAAAGTAAAAGTAGAAACCACTTTTTTCATGCCGTTGCCTACATTTTAAATGGATGTCTGCCAATAGGACTAGATCTCCGTTGTGTTCATTTTCAATTATCTCGTCGTCCATGCTACTATGCTAACGCCACCGCCACCAAGCTGCAATGATTTGCCACCAATGAATACCGCCGAATCTGTCGATTCATCTTGTAGTGGTGCGTCAAATGCAACGTAGATTCCCATCCAATTAGATTGAATTTGGTATTGATGACGTGAAAAATAATAACGGTAACTCCATTGAAATGATTCAAAACTAAAGTAACGAGCCGATTTTTTAAAATGTAAGGAGTAGAAAGTACAGATATTTGTGTAAAAATGTAAGGAGTAGAAGTAAAAAGTCGCCATAAAAAAAGTAGTAAAGTAAAGTAAAAATATCAGAAAAATCTACTTGAGTACAGTAACAAAGTATTTGTACTTCGTTACTTCCCATCTCTGCAGACCAGCTACTAGCAAAGACTGCCTGAGTTGCAAGCTGGAGAACATAATAATGTGTGGTGTCCAAAGGGTCTTAACACAGGCATTGCAGCAGAGCAGAGGTCCAAGTCCAACCCTCCAGGGCTTAGATCTGGCAGCTCTTACATGCATCCCTTCCCCAGCACACCTGACCTTAATGAATGGCTCATTTACAGGCCTCTTCCGATTGGTGGACTGATGATCACAGGAGTCAACTATTTGAATCAGGATTCAGGTTTTAGAATGTTACCTCTAAGTGACTGGACCTGGACACCTCAGCAGAAGTGATACCACAGCGGAAGAAACGTTCATTATTTAGCTTGTTGACAGCAGAGGTGTCAGATGTATTCCCATTCTTTACTTTAAAAATGGTAAAAGTAAAACAACAGATTTAACTCATTAATTCAGGTTCTACATTATACCCAAGTTTAAAAGTAAAACATTTTGAGCTATTATACGCAAATCTTTTTTAAAAAGTATTCTTAAAGAAAGTTATACGCACAGAAAACCTTTGCTTACTGTAGCGGTAGAATAATTTCTCTATAAAGGAGGTGTCTTGAAGCTGGCATTGCCAACAAAAGCTTTTGTAAAAAGTATTAAATAACTGTAGGCGTGTTCAATACCTTTTCCCTGTGCCATTCCACATTATTAAACATAACTTAATTTCAACAATTTCCTTAGACAATAGGTCTGTACTTGAGACATTGCTTTCAAACAGAGAGTGTCTTGCCAATACAGCAATAAATCTGTTTGCACTACTTCTTCACCTCTTCAAAGCGTACAATAAAAAAAAAAGCATTTATGGTAAAAAGTTATAATGTTAAAATAATACTCATGATTAAAGGTCTTTATGAATGTCTAGCTTTATGGATATTTTTATCATCACCTATGATCAGTAAGGTAGAAAATAAATTTAACAGCATCAGAGTCTGCTGAACTCACAATGTTTACCACCAAGATGATTAACCTCAATATTTTTCTGATCATGATATATTTTTGATTAGCAAGATTAAATCAGCTTACCTGTGAAAGCCTGCCTGGAGTCCTGTCCTCCTCTATCTTTGATCTTCTTCCAGCTGCTGTCATCTTTGTGTTTGGTGCCGCCCTCCTCCTCCTCTCCTCTAACAGAGATGATCTCTGAGAGCGGAACACTGTGACCCATGTCTGCAACAACAGGGACGAACATTCAGGGTTTCAGAATCAGAGTTAAGACCGACATATAGGGACAATACACATGTAGACAAAATTGTTTGTACCCCTCGCTTAAAGAAAGAAGAAACACAATGGTCACAAAACTAACTTGAAATGTGCAAAAGTAAAGAATAAAAATCATACGGAAGTAAACACATCAAAGTCAGAGTTGCTTTTCTACCATGCTTTAATAGAATTAAAAAAATAAACCGCACACAGACCGTTTCTGCCTCATCATGTGCGCTAGTGTTGATGATGTCACCAGTGCGACAAAAATCAGGAATGTAAACAATGGAGAACAACACGGAAGGGAGCCAGGGCATAGTAGTGTGCTTTACTGTTTCGCACTCTTATCTGGCAGAATCTCTCTTTCCAGCCCTGGACCATGTTTATCTAACGTAAACAGAATTGTTTCTGCTTGTTAGATCAGACACGAGTGGCAGGGTGTGTTGACATCAGTACTTTTTGCTCAATAGTGTCACGTAATTTAGCATGTTGAGGTGGGTCTGGTGTTCCCACAGCATGCCGATCAGAGCCAAGGCGTTTGTAACGCGGGTCGCTTGCCGAGTCATTTGACCTGGCTAGACACGCATCAGTGAGCTGTTCCCAGTGCCACTAAAAGCTGATTGTTCCCGAGTTTAAACAGGTTTTTTCGGCCAGTAGGAAAGGGGTACAAGTTAAAGTTAGATGCATGAATGGATTCGGTCATCTCCGTTCAAAACAGCATCAGGCATATGTAAATATGAATGCCACAAAATAGTTGCCTCCAAACCATGTTGCCAAAGGAGGTGTGATTAACAGTACTGGGGAGCACAATGGGTGTAAAACTCACAAAATGGCAACCACTATCATATGACCAAACAAAAGTACTAGGGCCAACAATAGAGGGACACACAATGGGTTGTAAAATTCATTGAATGGCAGCCCCTACACCACGTGACTACAATGAGGCTTTCAGGGATTGTCAATGCTAGCAGCTCACCTTTAGCAGATTAACTTTAGGCCATAGGAAAGAAAGATGTAAAGAAATGACCCAATCGCAGCCACTCCCACTCTCATTGATACACACACTTCATGCAATCAGTGTTACACTGAAAACCTTAAACCATCAGCTTCAAATATTCAATTTCAATAAAATGCGTGCAAAACTTAACTACGCCCGCCCAAAGTTGAGCACCTAATTGAGCATCAGATGAAAATAAAAGGAAAGGAGGTTTTACTATCTGTAGATTCAGTGGACAGGAGGATGGAACACTGTGTCATCCTGGGTCCAGTCCAATCTTCTTCCAAGGCTGGGGCAGCTCTTGGGGATATTTGAATCACTCTGATGCAATAACAAAAATATTTTGAAGGGCTTTAAATCAGTGAAAACTTGCTCACTAGAGCAGGTAGATGATGGCATCCTCCACTCCGATGTCAGGTCGGTAAGCATCCTGCATGCGGGTCCACAGTGGGGCTCACCACTGTGCGCACGTGAGCTAGGATGAGGCGCTCCACGATCTTCATCAAGTGGGAGGTCAGTTTGACTGATCTAAAGTGGGCCGGTTCCTTGGCTTGCAGTGTTTTGGGAACCGGTACCACACCGGTTTTCCTAAGAATGGGGCCCACCCCCAGGCTAACGCCCAGGTTGTAAATGTGGCCAAGAACCTTGCATAGCTCATCAGCACAGTTCCTCATCAGCCTTCGACCTCTCACTTAACTTGATGCTGTTCTTTTGTCTGTCCCCTGAGTTGAAAGCCCTTTTTTTCTGGTTCAGGAGGACTTTCAGCTCAGGAGTCCCCCAGTGGTGGTTGTTTGTAAAGCTCATGCTCACCGCGAGTAGCTCCACCTCCGGGGGGCATCCGTCTGTTCCCTCACGTAAACATGAACCGCGTTGCACCATCTCTCATTCACAAACACTGCCAGACCCCCTCCTCTCTTTTTTCCACTCTACTAACCAATGGTAGATATCTTTTCCTCCGCTTCATCCTGCCATCCCTGCAGCTTCTCGGTTTTCTCCTTATTCCTGCAGGGATGTCTTGTCTCGCAGCATGGTAGGGAACAGGGCTGCTGTGCATGGAGGCACGTAGTCCAAGGTGCTGCTCTCATGTGCAAACAATAGGTTTGGAGTTTTGGACAAAGGGTTCCCCCATTGCAGCATCAGAAATTGCAGAAAGCAGGAGAAAGCTCAACACTAGTTCCAGAAGTTGGCTTCCTCTGTGCACATACTTTCAGAATATCAGATACGGTATTCACCAATAGAAAAACATTCCAAAAAACAATATAAAACGGAGAAAGTAGGAAAGGAGAACACAGAGCTGACATAAAAGGCTGCTGCATGCACAGCATCATCTTATACCCAGCAGCATGTGTTTGAATGGGGCAAGAGGGCTCACCTTCATCTATTCTCCTCACATAGACTTTAGTGACCAACTTATTAGATCCATAATTTTCAGTTTGGGAAAGATATGCAAATACAGGCTCCAAGCAAACAGTAAAAGAGGTTGAGAAAGGCAAAAAAAAAAAAGAAAAAAGAGAACTGAACTAATCACTTGTAAATTTCACGAGGTGCAAAGCCAAAAGTACAAAGACTTTCCCTGGACCTTGCAATGTCTGCAGATCTTTGAGCACCGAAGGTGAGGAAGTCTGTGGCCATCTGTGTTGGGTGCAGTGATACAAAATTTTAAGGGACAACCTATGTATTTTCTTAGGAATACTGATCCAAGACTCCTTCTGTTCTGACTCTTGAAGGAGGCGGTCGCAAATTTCTGCTGCTCCTGCACCTCCCTGCTCTCTCCCTGCTTTGCTGTGTCTTGTCTTTTCTGAGCTCTCTCTTCATGTCACCCAAACTTAAACAATGGATCTGGTCAACTGGTCTCTCAATGCAGTTGATCAGTTTTTCTCAACTGGAAGACAGGGAAAAGGGAACCCGTCCTTTCCTGCCGGGACATACTTCATGGGATACACCATGGACTCCTGGAAGGCTTGGAGGATGGTGTGCTTCACAATGCTATCAGTGGAGGATATCGAAGATGTATTTTTGGTTGTATGATACTCGGATTTCTCCTGTTTGGATTTGGAGGATACCTGATGTATCTACAATTACAGAAGATGTCGCCGGCAATTTGGGCACTGATCAGGTTGCCAGCAGTGTTTGACACCAGTTGTGAATGAGCAAGATCAGGAGATGAACCGTATGCTGGGTGGGATTGAAAGCAGGCTGGCTGCGGTGGTTGAACTCAAAGGTGAGGTGGGATAATATCTTGGATGTGCACGCTCACTTCAAGGTGGAAAAGCCAGCAAGAAAAGACTAAAGTCTGAAGGAAAATTCCTGTGCAGCCTGCTCTCAAAACAAAAAGTGTTATTCTGGATTCAGTCTACCCCCCTTATCATTACATTTGATCAAGGCCAATGGCCTATCGACAGCGTCCATGGACAAATTGAACGCACTCATCATACACACACAAGTAATATCTCAAATGTCAGATTCACTTCACGTGACTCCGCCTGCTATGTGACCATCTGCTAAAATGTGTCTCATGTTACATGTGCTTTTCTTGTGCTGTTTTTTTTTAATATCTCAAACTGTGTCCTGTCAAGGATAAAGTGTGAAATATGCACCCCAAACTGAAATCTCGATTGCAATGTAAAATATAGTTGACAACAAAGTTGATTGATTGGCTGACTAGAAGATGGATTGAGATGAGCCCAAAGCTCCACAAGTATTCCCATTTCTCCTGTCATTTTCCCTTGCAAGGGCGACTGGTGCACATGAGCCAACACACAAAATTTAATTCCTGCTTAGCTCAGTGGAGCTAGATTAGATATAGCCTGTCAAATGGTTAATTTTGGTATATTTCTGAGATTCATGTTCTTAGGTAAACAAAGACAGTAATGAAGAGCATCAGTATGACTCATTGATCGATTTAATGCTAACATACAGATTTTGTGTTAGGAATAAAAATAAATAAATATAAATAAAAATCTGCAGTTGTCTCTTTGTTGGTGGTATTTTTGATTTTGAAGGTATTAGCTGGATAGATAAAGTTCAACTATGGGATACATTGCCATTAAGGGCTTTGTAACGGTCAGGCTGAGCTAAATCAGGTCTACACCAGGGTCCAAGCTAATGTGTTTTTTCAATCAGCAGTCATTAATGAGGCAGCCATTAACTAAAAATAAATAAATAAACATAAAAAACAAATGAACAAATAAATCATAACAATAATAATAATATTAATAATAATAATAACAGCAATAATAACAATAAATAAACAAACTACAGCAAGCCAGTCGGGACACCATTTAGCATGTTTCTGTTGGATCTCTAGCTGATGGACACAATCCACACTTCTAACAAAAGGGAGGTTGTTCCAAATTTGATTTTGATCATCAAGTCCTCTGTAGATAGCTCAAGTTTTGGAATCGATTGCCAATTTAGCATTTTAAAGTAACCTTGCTGACATTCCTGTGGCTGCTGCTGTCATATCCATTTTTTCAGAATCCAAAATTTCATCTTTGAAAGACGATCACCAATGTGTTATGAAGGAATTTGTTTTGGTTTCTCATGGTGCCTGCTGCATAAAACATTTTCATTTTGGCCTAAATCAAGCTGTGGTAGGCAGTCACCAAGTGTCACTTCACCCAATTAGCCAAAAAACGTCTGCTGAATGTCCCTCTTTTTCCAAAATGTGTTTGAATGGGAGCAGTCATAAATCGATAATGTGTACAACCAAACCTGAGTATTACACATTATCAATGTAGCTAACTAGTTTATCAAAAAAAGTTTACAGTGTTGGTTTCATTAGGGAACAACAACACAACAAGCCCACCAGGCTTCCAGCACAGCCATCAATCACAGAAGCATGTTCAAACAGCAGAACCACAAGGACTAAACCTAACATTTGCAGCAGAGAATGAGAATGAGCGCATTTTGGGATTAAAGAATCCTACCTGAGTGTAACTGACGATGAAACAAAGGAACACAAAACCCTGTAGGAGAACAACACAAAGTTAATGGAGAGGAGCTCATTCTTCCAAGCCAGGTCACACCGGTTGTATCTAACTTTTTAATCTCCAATGCATTTCATGTCACACTGACTTCAGTCAGACAGGGTACAAGCAACTTCTGCCTATATTATATATATACCTAGAGCAGATGTTTTTTTTTGTTTGTTTTTTTTTTTTCAAATCCATGTCTCCGTTGCCGTCAGAGCCAGAAAATTGTGTCAGGTGTGATCATCCCCGTTCACTTTCAGTGAGCACCAAACACATCTTACAACACATTTTTCAGTCAGATCCTGTTCGGCCTTTATAACTTTTA
The DNA here is from genome assembly GCF_000732505.1 of Cyprinodon variegatus. Lineage (NCBI taxonomy): Eukaryota > Metazoa > Chordata > Actinopteri > Cyprinodontiformes > Cyprinodontidae > Cyprinodon > Cyprinodon variegatus. The sequence continues at coordinate 487,373 of NW_015150887.1, forward strand.
TGGCCTTAATAAATCCTGTTCAGTGTGTACAGGACTTCTGAAGACTGCAGGTTCTATACATCTCACCAGCTGGCTGTGCTAGTGCAACCACTTTTATTAAACATTTCATTAAAATGTTCCCCATCACAGAAAAGGTGATATAGTTGAAAAAAAATAAGGATTTCCTACTGTAATGATGAAACATTTTTCTTCTTTGTTCAAATCTAATTGGAACCTTAAGCTTAAAATTTAGTACAGAATGTTTACCTTTCTAAAAAGCTAAAATCAGAACTCTTGAAAGTCACACAGAAGCATTAATAAGAAATGAAAACTCTCAAGTTCTCAGATTCATAAAGGCTGCTGTGAGGTAGTTCAATCAACTCTAAGTAGGTCCACTCAGAGTTGAACACGTGCGTAGCAAGTATGAAAAGGCATCATCGGTGGAGCCCCGATGCAACGACTCACTATGATGACAGGCAACAAGGCAGTCCCAATTTCAACCCACTGGAACAAGAGATTTTAATGCAATAATTAATTTTTAATGCAGAAATTAAAGAAATAAATGGAAAAGACAGAGCAACAGGGCAACAGCTGCAAAGCAGAGGAAAACGGTGTAGGAGAAGATTGCTGCTTGGGTTAATGCATACGTTTATATGATGTCACCTATGATGGGCCGTTAAACATTTATTAAAAGCTCTACTACTCTGTTTCTCTATTTGTAGATCACTAAAATAAGATTCTGCCTGGTCAGAAATCACACTCCTACACAGAACTGTATTAATAGATTTTCTCAATTACATTTTTGCAGTAGAAACTGAATTTCAGAGGGTATAAAAACAAAATTTTACTAATAAAAATATGCTTTATATCTCTAGAAATGTTTACACATTTTAGGAGCCTGTTTTAACATTTATAAGCTTTCCAATATCCAACTTCAAACTAACAACACCGTGGTCTGGTTAAGGTATAAATCGACGGCCACTCCCCGGGGCGCCGGCATGGCGGTGGCTGGGGGGCTTCTTCGGGGCTGTCTCTCCTCCTCCCTTGGTGGGGGTCTGATTTCCGGGGCTGGCAATTGCCATACTGCTACACTTGTAAAAGTAAAATCTTTTGGGCTCTTTTTGGCATCAAGACTATTATTCTTATTGCCACATTGCCAGACAGGACACTATAAAAAAAAAAAAAAAAAAAAGTGAGTCAAATTTTTTCGGGATGAACGCAATGCGACACTAAAATATCACTTTTGTTTTTGAAACTTGGCAGCTCTTAATTACTTATGGAGTCTTTGTACCAAATAGTTTTTCACTTCATAAGTTTTTTTTTTAAACAATAGGATGTGCGCTGTCTCTGCATGTCTTATAATAATAATAATAATAATAATAATAATAACAATAATAATAATAATATTTTTAAAAAATGACAACAGGAACAAAAAAGCTAGGGTCGGATTATTCCAGTTGGTTCTAATTCATCTGATTTTGCAGCTGCTTCTAATGTTCAAGCCGATTCTACTACTTCTTATGTTGATAATTGTTTTAATGGCTTTGTTGCTTATAACTTGTGTGTGTTTCAACATGTCCAGAGGCGTAGCCAGAACATTTTTCATAGGGGTGAACTGGCAATAACCAATGTATACAGAGGGGTGGAGAAAGTGGATAGGCACCAAAACCTCAGGGTCATTCTATACTGTTCCAACAGGAAAAAGCACAACGTCCATATTTCTAAAAAAAGACTAACTATAGTTTCCTACAGCCTTTGCTATAAAATAGATGCATATATTTAAACATCCGTCTAGATAAAAGCTATACTGGATACATTTCTTTGAGGTTTGAGTTCTGGCGCGAACATCTTTTCCATCGTCATTACTTACCTACTTTTATCAATATAATTCTACAATAAATTGATATTTAGAAGTACTAAAATCTACATAAATTTATTATTTAATAGGGTTTTATTAAAATAGTTATTTACAGTATCTATAATTTTACTGAAGACTCTTCGATAACCTGCAGAGACACATAATTTTCTCTTTAGAGCGTATAACACAAAATCTATTTCTGAAAGACCAGGAATTGTGTACTAATCATCTATAATGTTTGTATGTTGATGTGCATAATTAACCACAGTGTTTTTGTGGTCAAGTAATTGTTTATATAAATAAAATAAAATGTTTGAATATTCTACTTGAGAGGGGGAAAAATGGTAGGGGTGGCCAATGATTGGCTAAGGGTCACCCCTGGCCCCCCATCTAACTCCGCCCCTGAACATGTCCCCTCCGTCACTCGGCCCTCAGCCAGTGTTATACTGGCAGACAAAGAGGATTAGCAGGAGGAGAGCGTGTCAGTTCTTACTGGGTCTGAAGCGGTACATCGGGCTGGAGGTCAGCCTCTTCCATGTCAGCAGGGACCGACTCAGGCTCACATCATACGCCGTGTTTCTGATGCAGAGCTGGGAAACCAGCAGCAGTCTGCTGGGCCTCTCCATAGCAGTCTGATCCCCAAACTCAGCTCCCGAGTCGGCAGCGGCAGACCCCCTTTGTGTCACGTCCGTTTGATCATGTTGCCGTTTTGTTTCTCGGATAGTTCGCCAATCCACAAAATGAGACGCTTGTTCGGAAACAGCTGCTTGGTTCCGCGTAGCGGATTACAGCTTCGGGATGTTTTCTGTTTTTGCCGACAGATAGCGGTTTCCCTCCGGATGTGGGAGGAGCTTAGTGTTGCATTCAAGTGCTTCAGACACCGGTGTTTCATAACCTGTTCAACTCTAGTTCAACACTTCTTCAACAAGGGGTACGCGACCCCTAGGGGGCGCACGGAGGTACTGCATGGGGGTCGCGAAAGATTTGGTTGATTAGACTTTTTTTTATATATATTCCACTTATTGAAATGTCTTTAAATACACATTAACACGAATTCAACACACTGTAGTAAACAGATAAATGGAGGCAGAAGATGTCTTTCAGTCATCAATGCACACATTCAGTGACACACAGGAGCTCTTTCAAGCTGGGCACCGTTTCATTCACAACACCTGTCCCATCAACCAGGAATCAGAATCAGGAATACTTTAATAATCCCATGGAGAAATCACTTTCTTTGCATGACTCCAACTGTAATAGAGTGACTACAGTGACTACAGGACCAGTTTGATATAACACAGTATAATTAGGGGGTCCACTCTCCATCTTGCCATCAGTTTGGGGGTCCTTGGCCTGGAAAAGACCCCTGCCCTAAATCATTACAGCTCTTGCAGGAAAAAAATCCCCTGTTATCCAAAAATAGACTGTGTATCTGCATATTGGCAGCTCCATCCTCCCCCATACTGTCTGGCTTTCCACACTCTCTGATAATATCAATGTCTGCATATCTTCATCTGTTCCCTCCTCTCTCCTACTCAGTTCACGTTAACTGCTCTGGCACCTTTGGTAATGGTTGAAGGCAAAATAAAAAAAAAAAGAAGCAATTATCTCTCAGGAGGAATTAATTTCATAGTCAGAGACTGAAAAAAAAAAAAACATATGCTCCAATGCACCTAAACCATACCAAAGGATTACTTTTCAAAAATATAATAACTAAATGTTTTAGTCAGTCTTTGTAGCAAATCTGCGTCTGGATGGAAGCAACTTGTATTGATCTTGCATTGAGTTGCTGGATCAGTCAGGTTTGCCCTTTCAGAACTGACCTCTCATCATACAAATTGGTTAGATGTATTTTTTTCCATGCCATTGCCCAAGACAGCATTCACTTCTGGCCAGGGGTAACCTTTACATACTAAAATACAATCCTTTAAAATGATTGTGCGATGTCAATCTCACAAGACATCCCTGCAATGAACACTGTGAAGAAAACCCTTAGTTGTGCATGTGGAAATGGTAACTTGAAATCCTTTACCATCCAGCAGTGATGGTGAGATGAAGCCTTGTGAGATATTAAACCATTGCTTCAACGATCCCCACAGTTCATGAAACTTCATGGGAACATGATACCACCTACTGATGGGGTGCATAACTGTGTATGTAATCTGTGATGTTTGCAAATGTTTGCAATTGTTTTTCTTGCTTTTTTCCCATTCAAGTTTCTTTGAAATTGTTCGATTGGTGTGTATAATAAAATCTTTTGTAATTTTTTGTGTGGTTAAAATGTCTAAGAAGAGAACAATCTTTTAAAATATACTCAAGCATCGAGAATCGTTTAGCTAAACCGCCTTAAACTGTTTCATATTCATTTTCTATTTTGTCATTTTAGTGACATCAGCTCAAGCAGACAGTAAAACCGCTCGTACAAACTGGACAATGATAAGCAAATAGAAAGGTGTTAGTCATTTTTATTCAAAAATAATTGTTTTCCACAGTTTTTGGTTTTAATCTGGTTGGAAGGTATGTGTACAACCAATCTCTTGGTTAAAACAACCAATCTAATTTGGCAGTGTTTTTTACCCAATATATATTGGTAAAAGGGCAAACCAATACACTTTGGCCAAAATACTGGTAGAGTAGCATAGCGACTATCAAAAGCTTAATCCGGGTCAAATCCAGGACATTGATCAAGCAGTCATAAATGTAAATTTGGAAGACTGAAGTAGTTAATAAGTCTGTTTTAGAGGACTGTAGAAAATAGGAACCTTCACATCTTGTCATTGCTCTGAGGGCTGGCCTGATTGCTTATTTCATCCACCTGCCTAACTCTGCCCGGTTTCCAATTTACACTAATCTAATCCACCTGCTCCTGTATATATGTCTTAGTCCCTGCTATCAGGGGCAGATTATTTAGTTTGAGATAACTGCTGATGCCATTGTTCATGTTCTCGTTCTTGGGGGCCAGTGGTGAGAGAAGTTTTTATTGTTTTTTTAGTGTTCCTGATTTCGTGATCCTGATCTGTCTCTTATAAACTGAGTGTGCCTTTTCCTGTTTTGGCTCAGTAGAGAGAGCAAAGTTTTTAACATTCCGTAGTGTTCCTGTTATCCTGACCTGTTCTACCTCTCAACCACTGAGCTTGCATGTTCCCATCAGAACATTCTGTCTTAACTCTCTGTGGAATCCTGGCCTGTTCCTGTTCTGATCGGTATCCCTGATTGGGCTTTGGACTGCTGGACCTCTGAGCCTTCCTGTTCTGATCTGTTTACCTGACCTGGCTCGGACTCCTGCTTGTCCTCTGGGGTCACAGCATTTAGGACACTCTGGGCGGTACCTGCCGCATCTAGTTGGCAGCACTCCAACTGGATCATAGTGCTTTCTATGGAGGTGGACTGAACTGTAAAACCAGGCAAGTGACTAAGATGGATAATTATCCTCCATAAGATTATCATGGTCACTTACCTGTATTTTTCTCCAACCAGAGTTTCCAGTGATGGGCAGTGTTTCTGCATTTTAATAAAGGCTTAGAATTTTCCCACTGTCTGCCTGCCCTTGAATACTGGGTCCTTCTGTCCTGCTTCATGACACATCCCAAATGCCTGCAAAAAAGTCATCTAGTCACCAGAAATGGCAGCACTGAAGAAATGCAAAATAGTGCAAAATAGAGTTGTGAAGATTTCAAACACTGTGGAAAAATCAGTATTTCTTCAGATATCAATGGTAATGAAGATGTTTCTGTAATGAAAGAGCATAATGTCGGTCAGCTCTATGAGACCACACCAAGCATCAGAGTAACACATCATACACCGGTGCTGAACGAACACAGAAAGTTAAGAAAATGGCAGCTAGCCTGCAAGCTCAACAGCAGTTTTTTTCATGCAAACAAAATGCACGAAAATGCCATAACAGCAAGCTAAGAAGTCATTAAAATTATTGCCCAGCACGGCAAACCTCATAAAAGTCTAAGAAATAATGTGCCCAGAAAAAGTGCCGGATTTCAACAATGTGAACTTATCCAGAAATACAGTGGTTTGGAGAATCTGACACTGCGCAACTGTTATTTATGTATTTTTTGCTGGGAGTAGATAGCCTTCGCCAGGACTAGGAGATTTTTGCAGGCCAGGAGTCAGTCATGTAACCAGGCCAGGGTGGCCTGGTTACATGACAGCTCAGGTGTTTTGATGAAAACAAAGTAAAACTAATTAAGTCAGATTGACAATAATTTTTGTTCTGCATTTTGTTCCCAATTAATCCAGTTTAGATTATTTTTTTTAAGTCTATAGGTGCAGCGGCAACTCACCTATCAGAAGAGAAAAAGGCCAGGCAACTTAGGCCTGTAGTATGTAAGGACGGAAAACGATTTGTTTATTTCAATTAAAACCCGCTCCAACAGTCCTTATCAACCACATAGACAGCAGCATGTGCCGTCTGCTGTGATGTGTGTAGCTAGTGAGCAGTGCAAGTAATGATAAGAAGCAATGGACTTGGTCTTCAGACGTAGTTAAAGGAAGTGGAAAGGCATTGCAGAGACAAAAAAAAAAGAAAGGCGCTGGACGAGGACACGGCCAAATGCAGAAAAGTAACAGTTTTAGTTAGCCCCCCCACCCATGGTGCCATTAAAAAAAAAAAGATGCAAGTAACTTATAAAAAAAAAACGTGTTGTGTTTTGTGTTTGTGTTTAAGTTTAAAACACAGTGTTATATCCAGAGACACGAAAGGTCTCTGGTCAGTGAATGGAAGAACACTGTTAGCATATGTTTGCTATTCAAAGGTGGTGATGGTGATAACAACACTCCTGCTAGTGCTTCAGGAGAAGTAGAGCGTCACTGCTCCCACTGATGCAATGTTCTTCTCATTATATGTGAGTTAGATCTACACACAGTATATCCTAGTATGTGTTCTTTGCATATGTGTTGAGTGCATATATTCATTTATTTTATGTGAAGTAATTAAGGAGTAAAAAAAGGAAATATACCCAGTATTCATGCATCACTATGTCACATCTAGAATGTGGCCCAGCCCTTGGTGTAGTTTTTTGTATTGGGCCCTCACTAAAAAAAGGTTTGGACTCCCCTGCAATAGAGAATAAGAGAGCAAAGAAAATGGACATTCACAGTATTGTGGATGAGTTCGCGGAGCGCAAGACTCATCATATGCCCTTCAAATAGTAGTAAGGTGACCTAAAGTACTTCATGATGAAATTGTGTTTATGAACATGTGAGCCGCGTAAAAGTTACTGGTTTGAAATATTTAAAAGGAAATATATAGATGGGTCTAAATATGATCCAGTTGCTATCCATGGTGCTGATCTGCTTTGGATTTGTGTTGTTTTGCACTATGCAGCCTAATGAGTTTCATCTTCTCTTGGAGTGTTATATTACATGTTTCTTTGACTTCAAAATGCCATACTTGTTTTTAGTGGTGCTGAACCTTGTAAGCTCCGCTGCTGCTGGTATCTTTATGGTGTAAAATGGTAAAATATTGATGAACTAAAGGAGCGGTCATTTGCCCCGCCCCCGGCCGACTCTGATTTGTCCTGCTATTGCTCCTCAGCACATATGTTTATCAGTTTATTTTTTCTTTCCTCTTTTATTGTGGCATACCTCCTGGTATAGGCCAATTTATTTGTTATATGTATCCTATGGTTGAACTTTATTCTTTAATTGAAATTAAAAAAAGGAAGAAAAAAAAATGGAGTACTATGGACTAAGGGATAGAGATAGATTTCAGAGGATCCCATGAGAAGCAGCAGCAGCAGCGGGGCTCTTTGAGGTTTTAGCGGAGAAACAAACTCAACAAGCCCGCTTCAGCAGCACCTTTGATCGAAGCCCACTGTGGATTTAAGCCGAACCAGGACCTGAACTCCAGGAGCGGACTGAGAGTTGGAAAACTTCTTCCCAGCTGCAAAAACATATGGGACTATATAGAAAGTGTTGGGACACCAAAAATCTGATTGTATTTAAAACAAAATATCGGTTCTGATAGTTCTATTTTAAGTCAACCTACATGATGATGATGTTGATAGTGAGTGCTACTGGTCCTCCGTTGGGTCGGATCGGATTAAATGTGAGGTCGTGAGGAGGACGCGGCACAGCGTGGATCCTCCTGCGGTCTCCCTCATGTTGCTCCACCGGCTGGCCTGGGCTCTGCCTGCCGCTGCGGTCTGCATCCTGCTGCTCCACGGCCTCCTGCTGAATCAACGTAAGCTTTGTTTCTTTTTTTCCACCTGTTTCGGTGCTCTGGGACCCGCTGACCTTCTGTCCACTCACTGAACTGCAGATAAAAGCGACCTGGTGTTCCAACATAACCTGTGACCCGTCATATGTATGTATTTCTCAATAAACGTCATTAAGAGTAGGTATTCATTTAGTGACTTTAGGTTTATGTATGAATCCTGTAAAGTTAGGGTTAGTAGACAGCCTGCGCTTGAGTCACATAAAAAACGGGTCACAGATTTTGTTGTAACACCTCCATTAAAAGAGAACATCCAGAGATACAGTTTGGATCAGAGGGAGAGGTGAAGCACATGAAAGCTGAGTGGAAAAGTGAGGAAAGAAAAAAAAACAACAGAAATAAGTATTTATACAAGTATAATATTGGCTTAAACACCGCATGTTGTTCTAAATAGCCCCAGATCTTAAGACTCATATGTCTGTTTAAAAAGACACATTAAACCCATAAATGACACAAAATTTGAATATTTTGATATTAAAAAAATAATCAAAATTGTTAATTGTCTCTCATATAATTGCTACCCGGTCCACCATAACCAGACAATGAAGGACAATGTGGGACTCATTTTCAACTCTGGAATTTCATGCCTCAGACAGGCCAACTTAATTAGTGACCTATTATTAAAAAAACATGTGATTGTAAACTTACAGGTTAAGTCCATTACATCACATTGATCTGTAAATGCTTTCATTCAGTGTATTTTTCTCATATACTTCTAATACAAAACAGTACTAACAAGGGTTCACTGACAATGTAGATTTTTTTAAAAACATTAGTGCCAATTCCCAACATTATTCTGTAAAACATAATGTTTCCTTTTCAACAATATCAGAATCAACATTCTGTGCATCATTCTTTACTTAAACACCCGTTTATGCGGGTAAAAAAGGAAATACCTCAGGATTAGGATTCCTTGGGTGATAACCTACTGAGTCTACTGGTGGGTAGAAGGGACAATCTAATGGCATTCTATGGGACTGATAACCACTAATAATTGATTTAATGGGATGATACCCTTTGAAGTGGCTGGTTTTGATCAAGTTTTATGAGCTTGAAAATTTTATCTATTATCTAACTAAGTTCGAGCACATTTCTTATAAATCCTGACGAAACATTTCCATTTCATAGACTACATGCATGTCTTAAAGATGTAAAATCCCAGACGACGCTAAACTTTTTGCTTCTGAATGCAGACAAAACAGAACTTATTATTTTTAGACAAAAAAAAAAAAATAGTCAGCCACTTCATCTGGGCAGCAATAAATTGCTGTAATGTAAAAAACATTTGTGTTATTTTTCTTCATGACTTTTCTCACATCAATCAGATTTCTAGAATGTCCTTATTTTATCTGAGGGATATGGTAAAAAAATCTAAATATCTTCTCAAGGGGTAATGCTAAGAAAATAGTTCCTGCCTTTATCACTTCAAGGTTTGACTATTGCTTTTTTTAATATCATGAAGTCATTTTAACCTTCAAGAAGTCATTAAGTCCATAAACCAACAGCCAATCCAAAATGCTACAGCAAGAGTTATGCAGATAAATATAAAGAGAGATCACACTTCTCCTTATTTAAGCTTCCCTTTATTGTCTTCTTGTAAAATATAGCATAGCATGTAAAAGCCTTTTCATTTATAACAACCTAAATAACCAAACTCCATCTTATTTCAGAGATCTTGTTGTTAATTACATTCCTAACAGAGCACTTCACCCTCAATCAGCAGGTTAACTTGTGTTTCCTAGAATTTCCAAAAGTGGAATTGGAGGATGAACTTTTAGTTATCAAGCTCCTCTTCAATGGAACTGATTGCCAGTTTTACACCCTGGACAAAAGGGTTGGTATCCTGGAAAATATAATAAGATCACAGTATATGGATCTGTCAAATATCCAGAAAATATCCAGACAAATGTGGTCAGATCTGATCTGTCAAAAATCCTTTCATATACACATACATCATGGCTATGGATCTGAGTGTTGTGAAATTTTGTCATTTTTTAGTCTTTATAAAAGCCTGAAAACGTTTTCAATGAACATAAATTCAGTGATCAGAATTAATAAGCATGTTAATTTATCTGAACAACATATCTGGAACGGATTCAGAAGAGTAGAATCCTTGAAATATACTGAAAGATAGGGGTTTATGGATGTGTCAGATATACAGGTAAGATCCTGACAAATCCATAAAATTTTATCTGCCAAACATCCAAGCATATATATTGGAGTGTTCCAAATTGTTCCTTTTTTATGTCAGATTTTTTTTTTGTTATACAAAACATTTAATAATGCACAGGTATTTTCCAGCAAAATGTTAGTGTGGCTTTTCCACAGTTAAAATGACAAAAAAAGAAGGTAATTAACACTCATTAGCATGACTTTGATGTCATTACTACAAAACCGTACACATCTATGACATACATGGAAATTAAAAATATAATTGTGACTGTATTAACTTTTTTTTAAATTTATATTGATATTGTAGCCTCAACATTCTAACCTATAAAGTCTTTAAATTTTTTTGTTTAGCATGTAACAAGGCTACATGATATTCACTCAAATGATTTAGATTTTCTCTCATACTTCTGTTTAAATTTCACCAGTTGGAAAAATAAAGTGGTGCTACTGGAAAAAAAATCAACACCAATCATTTTCATTTTTCCTCAATGTTTCTAATGACCAATGACATTTAAGTTTGAAGCTGTTGGTACAGCCAGTGTAAAAAAGTGCAGACAAAGAGGAGTAAGTTGTTTACAGCTACAGCAGCAAGGGAAGGCGCAATTGCTATCAACATCTCGTTTGTTGGCGTATGGAGGTAAGCATGGTTTGATTGCTTGTGGATGAAATCACAAGCTTATTGACTAATCTGCCTGTCTCTGTCCTTACTGTTCAGACTGTGTTTCTGCCTTTCAAGCTCTGAGATCAGCCTAGACCTTGTAAGTCTGTGAAAGCTCAAAGTCCTCCTCCCTTCTATCACATTCTTACAGGATTCCTGACTGATCATTGGGTTTATCTGTCAAATGTTTACAGTCTCTCCTGTGATGTCCCCTTGCCACATACACAATAAATATTTATTTTTCTAGATCTCTGTCTAAATTGCACCAGGCTGTATCCAACCTAGGTGGCAAATTGCACCACCTCTCAGGAGAGCAGAAGAAATGAATCAGAAAATGGACTGCAGAAGACCCATTACTTCCAGAAGGAGCTCAAGATCATCACCTAAAAGTAAAAATTTAAACAAAATTATCAGTAAGTCTAATGTTTACACATTTTAATTGGCCGTTTTAACATTTATCAGCTTGACTGAATATGTATTTTTGATATCTGAAATATATTTCTGTCTGATCAAAATAATATAAAAATATAACCAGTAACAATAGGAATATGGAGATCTGAAATGTATTTCTAGACATCCAGAATGCTTATTTTTGTGACGAAGAATGTCTCCTGATTTAAAAAGGTCATTTTGACAAGGAAAAAATGTTTCTTTCAGATATCAGAAATACACATTCAGTGAAATTAATACACAGTTTAGGGTCTGTCCCACAATGAAAAGCTCTGCAAGCGCCAGAGCAGGAACCTTCAGGTACCCATATAAGAGCCTGAAACATGCCTACAGGTTGGTTGTGCTGGGCTGGCATGGCAGAGATGGTGTGGAACTCTCAGGTAGTTAATCTACATAAAAATCATCGTAGGAGGATGATATTTTGCTGTGTGCTATCGAACGCTGACCCTGTCAGGGCTTTTGTTACGTTTGCATATAGTGTTGTAAATTGTAACACTATACACTCAAAAAGAGAACCATGACAGTTGTCCAATCTTATAAAACAAAATATTTGTTTTTAGCTGATGCATAAAAAGTGTTTTAAAACCAAACACTTTATTTTCCCAGAAAGTACTGTTTAAACCAACAAACAATAAAGTGGACAACTGCTCTAGTTCATTTATTTGAGTGTGCAATACTGCATTTTTTTCTGTTGTCCCTTCCCTTTATTTACAGGGTATATTTATTTAACTCTTGTAAAATAAATAAAGTCTACAAATAACCAGGGTGACATCAGTATGCCTCTCTGGCTTCCTTTTTCTTTCCCAAGAAGCTGAGGATGGCCTGGCCTTAATTTTGTGCTTTATCACCTACACCTAACCTCAGAAAAGTTGGACAACTGAGTCATATTTGAATTACTTCATACCAAAGATTTTAGCTTTAGAACGGAGGATGGCAATACCATTGACATTTTTATATTGGAAAAGATCAGATCTCATAGGGGAGTTGAGGGTGTGATTGTCTGCGGGGAAACAAATTAGTCTGTTTTAAATATTAATTCTCACTTTGTTGTCAATGGATATAGTGATGATTTCATTTACTTTATAGTAGGGCTACTATCATTGCACAATAATGATCCTCCTCGAGAAAAGGTTCAATTTATGCATTATTTATGTACTAAGTTAAGAGAAGCGGTGTGCATAATCTTTCTCAACCAGCTCTGCACCTGCAGTTGCAATAATCCTGCTTCTCAGCAGGCTCTGACCAACCAGCACTTTTTCAACCCTAAGCAGGGGTTATCCATTGTTGTTTCCCAGGCTTTAGTTTTATAAAGCAAGATAAAAGCAAATTCTAATTTACAGCTGCTTAATTCACACAAGGAGATGGCCAGAAAGTCGCTCAATGGCGATCTGATGAAGATCTGAAATACATGGAAGGGGTGGTGACGGCCCTCAGAGTGACATGGAGACTGTCGAGAAGGACACCACAGTGTGGAAATTCAGCCACACTGTGGAGGGCTGACAAAGTCACAGAGATGATCAAAAAAATGCCGGGGAGCACTCGACAGCAGGTTGATGCGCAACCCGATGCTGGCTCACCATATACTGACCAGTGGTGTGAACAGCCTGAAGATTAACTCCATCTATTTGAAATGACTGCAGTGCAATAAACACATTTCCAAAAATGTCTATCTTTGTTTTATTTTTGTTCAAAGTATTCTGCTATTGGTCATGGATTACTTCATGATATTAGAATTAGTGTTGCACCGGTACCCATACCAGTATCGGGGAGTACCAACAAATAGGGCACCGATACCATTTTGCGAGGCAAAAGTTTGTTAAACTATTGTCACCCTTTCCGGGTAGGCAATAAAAAGTTTTACTGGATTCACTTTTTATTAGTCTTTTTCCTGCTTAACAAAGGCAGGCAGCAGCTTGACAAAGCCATGATGACAATTATTTTACATCCAAGTAGTATGCAATTCTTCATATGTACACACACACATCAATTTCAAACAGATGGTATGGGTATCGGCCAATACTACACAGCTGGATATCGGTATCAGGGCCAAAAATGACATCAGCGCAACACTAATAAGAATATAGATTCAGTCTTTACCACATAAAATTTTTTTTTCAGTTGGTCGATTCTGTGGGGCCAATATTCAAAATTGTAAAGAAGTGTATAGCAATCTGTTTTAACTATGTATTTTCTACCCTGCAATTGTTGTTTAACTTAAAACATATTATAGAATGCTTTTTTTGATTTAAAAAATAAAGTAGAAATATCAAATTGGATTATGTGCTGCAGGAATAAATGTAATCTTACAAATGTCACAAGATCTGAGATGGGACAGTTTAACGGTTTGTCTTCATTGCGCAACAGAAATGGAAAAAAGCAAGAAAAATCCAATTTAGGATGTTATATGAAAAAGTTCAGCATATATATATATATATTTTTTATATATGAATGCTTGTGGTCCTTATGATTTTTTTATTTAATTGGAGACATTTTAATTAGATTATAGAGGTGAAATTACTCATATTTTGATACACCGACTTTAATCAGAGATGTTTTAAATAAAATATAATTCTAAATAAGACTTTTGTATTAACATTAAATCATGTAGAAAATAAATATGCATCTAGCTTTAAATTTGAATCAAGACTGTAACTTAGTGAATGTATTAAATCAAACCGAAGGAAAAGTCTTGTATGTAGATTATAAATTTTTCTTCTTTAAATGCTTGCTCTCAGGTCAGCTGGTGGCAGGAAGCTGTGAGATTGTGACTCTGGATCGAGACAGCAGCCAGCCCAGGATGACTGTTGCCCATCAGACAGCCCGTTGTGCTTGCCATAAAGGACAGATCGCTGGGATGACACGAACCAAACCTGCCTGTGTTGATGGTATGCTTGTTTTTTTCCTAAAGAATGCTCTGATTGAGGACACAACTCAAGATGATGAGGATATGATGAACCATCAACTCTTGTCTGATTACTTCAGAACTGCAGGCTTTCAAGATCTATCCAGCAGTCTTTGTCAATTCTGTTGGCTCACACTTTTGCCAACAGATCATCTAAAAGAAATTATTAACAGTCGTTGTTTACACAAACATGTGTCTGATGCATTTTGAAGGGGGCCAAGTGAATCCAGACAGTCAGTCCTATGGAGGGATTCATCGTGAAACTGTGGGGTTATTGGGTGAAGTCCCTAGTGCATCTGTCTCAGTTGTCGCGTGCTTTTACAAGACACCTCTCCTGCCTTGCCTGCTCTTGGTGCTCAGAGAGCCTAGTAGTGCAATTGATACAGGCATGTCTGTTGGGTTAATGAAATAAGCCAAAATCACGGAATTATATCATGGAATGTATATTTAGCTACTCAATTATATATTTGTGTAATGGCTACCCAACTATACATTTTTCTATTTGTGATGAAGGCTTATCTCCTAAAATACATGAATTATTCTGACCTACATTATGTATGTAATTTATTTTTGTGCAAAAAGGACCCAAGACAGCAGCAACGTGATGACATTGGTCAATGAGCATAACTGGTCAAACTGTTTGCACCTCAGAGGGAAAAAAATATTTTGCACCTCAGTCAGGCTATGCTCTCACCATAGACTTTAGGTGCTCATACTGAACAGCTTTCTGGCAGGATTGTGTCAGAAATGTCTTTGGAATCGGTGCATTTTTACATACATGGTTAGAGACAGGTGAAATAGACTAGTGTATGAAACTCACTGTTCCACCGCTGTGAAGCCTGGAGGTGCTCAAAGAAATAGGGGCAGGCTAGCCATTGTAGCAGTGGGACAATGGCTCTGTTCAGGTCCTGCCTGAGCTGTACTGCCTTAGCAATCAATACCATGCATTAGCCTCACACCCTCAGAGTCACAGGGAAAAGCAGCCATGTCCCCCTTGACATGTTGAGTTCTCGTTTAAGGAAGTTTTACACTGTCACCTCTGGGTGTTCTTCTGTGGACTTAGGAACGGCACAAAAAACAAGATTATCTTCACCGCATTCATGTTTTCCCCTAAGAACTGCATCAACCATGAATCTTTTTTTTAAGCATGTTGTTCTCAGTTCCTACCATAGCTGCTCCTGGCTATATTAAAGAGATTCCTTCAGGTTCCAAAATTCCTTTTACATAAATTCTACCAGGATCTGTCTGGCATTCAGCTTGGTAAGCTTTTGGTTGATAGGTTCTAAATGTATTGGTGAAGGTCTTATCCTGTGAAGGGCTGATACTGATAGAGCATTCAGAGCGTGTTGGCTTTGATGTTCTCTGAGGTTTCCCCAGTAGGCTACTACTCAGTTTTGCTCTGCAGGCTGTCAGGTTTCCTCACCCAGGCTAAGGAACATAATGGTTAACAATTTAAATAATATTTTATATTTGGCAGGATTTATGTACTCTTTTGTTTTTGTTTTTTTATTTTTTATTTTGGAATGTCCTATACATGCTATGCTGTGAGGGGGAATAAGGACTCCTATTCATTACTATACCCTTAAGAAGAATCACATAAGGTTAAAAATCAGTTAGCTATATGGTTAATGGTTTCAGATTAGGCAAATAATTTAATAAAATTTATTTGAGCAAAGGATTTTTTATTTACCGCATGGATTTGCATTGTGAATTGGTCTAAACACATTCCAATAGCTCTAAATTGGTCCCTACTGACACGATGGGGCCAAATGGGGCACAGTAGCCTTAATATTTTTGGCCCATGTGGAAAACCAACTAGTACCCAGCTTATTTTTTCCTCAGTTTCTATGGTGGTCCCCAGTCTATTTACCTAAAATTGTTTATGGTGTGACTTATAGTAGGCGCAACCAACCATTATGTTGGGCCCAAATGGGTTTTGCAATAGAATTTGGCATCCACTTGGGTTACACACCTGGGGCCCAGCTATATTCATCCTGAGTTTCCTCCAAGTGTGTTTGCCAGATGGGTTTATAATGGGCCTTGGATGGGCCACAACTCAGACCCAGCCAGCAAACGTATAGGTTCCAGGTGGAACTATACCGTATATAATACCGTGATGAAAGATGTCTTTTCATGCAGACAGGGTGCCTCCGGGGAGCAGCTTTAACCAATGCTTATACATGACACTGCCGTGCATTCAAAATCAGAATCAGACATACTTTAATAATCGCAGTAAGTTAGGCTGTCGCTGGACATAAGTTCTGGACTCATTATGAATACGCTATGTATATTCCCCAAATTAAAAAAATACATGCATGTTCAGCATAGGTCAGCATTTTAGAAGATTCTAGGACATTAGGCACATGCTTTATAAATAGGCAAGTTGTGACATGGCCGTTAGGCAGTGATAAACAATTTCATCCACATCCCTTCATTGCATGTCATAGGGCTATGCTAAAGACACGTGGATAATCACCAATTAGAAAAAAGCATGCTGTGCAGCAGTCAGAGAAACAGAAAACGCTGCATTATATTTATTCCAAAAACAATTTTGTAGAACTCAATTGGTCTGAAAATGTATTGTACCAGGAGCTCTAAAAAGGTGATATTTCATAAGTACACATATTGAATCTCTTCCTAATAAACTGATAGTGATAGTGATAAACTGATAGCGATGTTTAGACATTCAAAAGAATGTTTTAACTCAATCCCAGAGTCTGTCTCACAGTAAAGTGGCACGGAAGGTTTTTTCTTTAACAGTAGTACCCCTCAAACAAATAGAAAACACATGATGGCCACTAAGCTTAGGCATTGGTGGCAAATGCAAGCTATTTCTGTGTCCCCCTCCCTCTGCCCTGCTTTAGGCCATTCAGATCATTTAATTTCCTTATTGTGACAGAGCTGTGACAGAGCTCTGTCACAGCTGATTAAAAAGAGTGAATAGCTAAGAGTCTGACTTCAGCTGCAGCTAAGTTAGAGAAGAGGTTTTTTTTTCACAAAATCAACTTCCTTGCCCAGGATTCAAAGACATTCATGAAACATTTATCTGATCTGTTTTACAGGCCTATCTGCTTCCCAAAATATTTTAAAGGCTCTCCCTAGGTACACAGCTTAGTTATAGTTAAGTTGGTTAATTGAAACCTGGTTGTTTAAGAGCTGTAGCCCCTTAGAGAAGTTGAGGAGAGGGAGGGATTAGGCTTAGTTTTGACCATGCCTATTTATAGGGGGGACATACTGGTCAGGCCTAGGTTAGAGGCGGGTCATGAACCAGCCCCCTGCATGTATGGCAAGAACATTTTGTATATTTTTCAATTTGCAATGACATAATGGTCGATCACATTAAATCTTTCCCTTAATTACTTTATTCTGACTATCCACTTCCTTCTAAATGTTTATACCCATGCTGCAGCATCTTCAAAGTTAACAAAGCTAAGGTATAAGGCCAGCTGAACTACAGGTAGAGACAGGAAAATACAGAAATAACATTCCCCCCCTCTGTCCTGGGTCAGGCAGTAGCGCCCCTTTAACATAGAAACAGCATGGTGGCACTCACCTGAGAAACGCACCTCAAACCACAGGCACAGCTGAACTTTGAATCGCTCTCACCTCCAGAAAGTCCATTTGTAGGGGGTCACGACTTGTAAGCACACTGATGGCACAGTACACTCAGCATGTTTTGTCAAGGATTTGATGTCTCTCTTTGCATGTATAAAATTTGACTGACAAGACTACAAGGTACATCAACGGGCCGGATACCAGGTAAAGCAAAGAGGGTGTTGTTTGGATCAACACTTACAGTACAGAGATAGTTTTAACCATAGCTCCCAGCCTACCACCGAACGGAATATGGATATCTGGTCCTCTGACAAGCTAGAAACCTGTGGCAAGTGACCGGAAACCCTGTGGGCAAACACAAAACTGCACAGCAACACTAATTAGTCATAGATAAAGCCGATTGACAAGACTCTTGTATCGGGAGAACTAAATACAGTCTGGTCAAAGATCAAACCCTCACAGCAGTGTGAGCTTACAAGAAGTGGGTGAATTCTCCATCAGGATATCTTAAAGAATGAAGAGAGGTCACACTAAACAGGACAGGCCACATCAACTTCAGAAAGCTGCCAGTAAGAGAAACCCCAAAGATGAAATTTGAGTGTGAAGTAAGATGTTACAACAACGACAAAGCTATGATAATGGGAAAAAAGGAAACCAAGCAGGGGTGCAGAACAGCAAGCAGATATAACTAGCCAGTGCCGACCGGCCCAAAAAAGCCAATCCACACTGCAGACATCTCAGAACTCTTACAATAAATCCAAATGCCAGCCATCTTTCATGATTCCTGGTACTAGTGCTAGTCTGATTTAATATTCAACAAACTTGTCAGCTCCACCCCATTTCCAATCAGCCTTTACAGACTCATCGCTTCCCTGACTATATAACCAGTTCTCAGACCAGTTATTAGAACCAGATTACTACAAGCCATCTGTCAATTTTATCCAGTATTCCTTTAAACTTGTCTGCCTGATTAAGACCCAATTCTGCCTCCTGATTCTATGAGCCTGACTGAATCCTATTGGACCTGCCATTGTCTGTTTGTGGATCTCTGACCTGCGTTCTGTGCCTTGACCTCGCTCTCAGGTTCTCCTCTGGATTGTCTCTGGATTTCTGATCATCTAGCTTTGACTCTGGACCTGCTCTCAGACCTGCATTGTCCCCTTAATCATTCTGCCTGTCTCTGCTCTCACAGATCTGGGCCAACAATTAATAGTCAAATAAGGATTCCTGTGGGGTTCAGCAGTGACATCAAATGCCAACTGGTGGTGGTGGGGTGACGGGACGAGGTCTAAACAGAAGTGAAAAGAGAAGCCTACTGGGTGGATATCAGTGTAGAGATGTTGATGACCCCCAGGGACCTAGAGACAACAAGTCCATGTAAAGTCAGAACCATGGAGGATAGGAAACACAGAACTTGGAAAGGAATTGTATGGTGCTATTGAAAGCTCTGTGTTTACACCTTGAAGCTTTCTCTCCAGGTATTTTACTGAAAAGAGATCACTTGGGACAAACTCTTTAAATAACACCTCATAATGTATATGTATCAAATAACCATGAGATATGACGACAGATTTTGAATGAAATTGTAATCTTACTCAGATCAGAGAAGTTGCTTTGAATTACAGAAGGTAGTGCTTACCTACTTGGCACACATCTCATGAAGTGGCCACAACTCACAGTTAGAGAAGCATTTTAAAACTCCAGTATGCCACATCATCACATCATTATATCATACAAGTTTGCAGATGAGGAGACAGTCATGGCTCCAGCCTTACCAAAATATTACAATTTGTTTTTAGATCAGGACGCTGCTCTTATTCCATTCCCAAATCTTTGCCACTTGCATAATGATGATGACTTTTGTCCTGACCGAGTAGCCGTCCTAATTAATTAGATAAACTATTTAGTAAAACATTTCTGACATGCAACATGCAGGTAATATTATGGTTTAACAAACTCAGGCAATATCAATAAGGATAACCCTAATAATGGTTGAAAGGCCACTACAATGTACTGACAGTGAAAGACCTCTAGATTTCTTTTTGTTTACACTTCTGTATACAAAATGACAAAATAAATCTATCTAATTCTAAGTCTCTAACAATGACATAAAGAAATAAATATACCAGAAGCTCTACAGCCACCAGCTCGACAGTTACCTCTTCTCTCCTTACTAAACCTCAAGTTACATTGCAAATGGGCTCAAAAGTATAAGCAATGTGATTTACATGCCTGAATGTCCTATCAGCTTCGTCTTCCATCATACCAAATTGTTATCCACTCCTAACAAAGAGTTGTTCAAGGGAGAAAAGCCTCATCTTTTTTACACAGAGGATCATGGGGGAAAAACTCATTTTCACCTCACTTAGGGTTATTAATGTTCCAAGAACCTGACCTACCTAAGAACAGAGCAAAATAATGTTTTGCAAGCAGAGACATCCTCCCTTCTCAACAAGCATTCCTAAACACAGCATATGAGTTCAGTCACTAAGGTTACATAGTTCACATAAGTTAAAATCACATTGTATTAAATGAGTAAATATAGTTAAATGAAATATTGTGTTACCTCTGATTAACAAATAAAATTTCACAGAATTATGTTCGATCCTTTATTCTTACCATAATTTTAAATTGACCTTTGTCATTTAGTATAGAGACTGGGTAAAAATTTTGTCTAAAGTAGAACCTCAAAAACAAGGAATAACTGACCTCATTTGTTTGTTCATTTCTCCTTAGTTCAAATCATCAGGAATCACCAATGGTGTGAGATGGCTCCATGTTTGGATGATGAGGCTTGTAACCTTCTGGACAATCAGTCCGGCTGGACCTGTACACAACCAGGAGGCCGGATTAAGACCACCATGGTGAGAACAAACTCTTAGCTAAGAACATGATTCACATGTGTATGTTTCCCTCTAATAATAATGCTTAGAATCACACAAACCAAGATAAACCCAGTTGAGCAATTGGAATGTTTTCAAACCAATTCACAATGCAAATCCATGACACAAATAAAAGATTTATTTGGCCAAATAATGTTTTATTAAATGATTAGATTGGAAATCAATCATCATTAGTTAAATGATTCTTAGTCTTCTTTGAGTAAGGTAGCAGTTAGCAAAAATGAGGATTCCATTAGATTACTTTTTTTGTCATAATTTGGTAATCAAAAGGTATGAACTTTAATGTTTTATTAGTGTTTTAATCCCTTAGTGAAATAAAGCTTGCTCTAACTTTATAACAACAGCTAAAAATATATTACTCTGGCATAGTGTACCATGCAATCTATCATGTTAGCTTTGTCTTTACTCATCAATAAACATATGAAATTATGAAAATTATTAAAATAAATATTGTTTAACTAGAAACTCTCCCCAAAATTTTGAGTTTCCTCCAGGTGTTAGCAGCTTAATATGAACAAAAGAGGACATGAAGATTCTTCATCAGGCTATCTCTTAGCTTCAGTCTCCACACACAGAAGGCATTTTCAATATGCTGGGGATTTTAACTGGGCTAACTTAAAGACTGTGCTCCCTAATTTCTACAAAGATCTGTACTTTGCAATTCAGGGGTGAAAACAATATAGATCTGGTTTACTGTAACATCACAGATGCATTTAGAGCAGCACCCCACCTCCAACTCAGGTCATCAGATCACCTTTCTGTCATGCTAATTCCTGCATACAGGCCCCAGCTAATCAGGGCCAAACTTGCAGACAAAGAAATCAGAGTTAGGTGCGAGGGGGCCATGCAGAAGCTCCAATACTGTTTTGGATGCTCTGACTGTTAAAAAAGATAAAAGCT